>NW_026606761.1:87500-112500 GCF_029890125.1 Rhinichthys klamathensis goyatoka
GTCCATCCATCCATCCACCATTCTGTCCATCATTCCATCCATCCATCCATCATTCCACCCAATATTCCATCATTCCGTCCATCCATCCATCCATCCAGCATTCTGTCCATCATTCCATCCATCCATCCACCATTCCGTCCATCATTCCACCCAACATTCCATCATTCCGTCCATCCATCCATCATTCCACCCAACATTCCATCATTCCGTCCATCCATCCATCCATCCACCAGTCTGTCCATCATTCCATCCATCCATCCATCCATCATTCCACCCATACCATCATTCCGTCCATCCATCCATCCATCCATCATTCCACCCATACCATCATTCCGTCCATCCATCCATCCACCATTCTGTCCATCATTCCATCCATCCATCCATCATTCCACCCAATATTCCATCATTCCGTCCATCCATCCATCCATCCAGCATTCTGTCCATCATTCCATCCATCCATCCATCATTCCACCCAACATTCCATCCATCCATTCCATCCATCCATCATATCCATCCATTCCGTCCATCATTCCACCCAACATTCCATCCATCCATCCATTCCATCCATCCACCATTCCGTCCACCATTCCACCCAACATTCCGTCCACCATTCCACCCAACATTCCATCCACCATTCCATCCATCCATTCCATCCATTATTCCACCCAACACTCTATCCATCCATACATCCATTCCGTCAATCATTCCACCCAACATTCCATCCACCATTCCATCCATCCATTCCATCTATTATTCCACCCAACACTCTATCCATCCATTCCATACATCCATTCCGTCCATCAGTCCACCCAACATTCCATCCATCCACCATTCCGTCCATCCATTCATTCCGTCCATCCATTCATTCCGTCCATCCATCCATCATTCTATCCATCCATCCATTCCCTCCATCATTCCGTCCATCCATCCACCATTCCATCCATCCACCATTCCATCCATTTATTCTGTCCATCATTTCATCCATCATTCCGTCCGTCCCATATTTTGCTACATTTATACCCGTTTTTCACCGTGAAGACATAGCAATAGTAGCTGGCATGCCACTAAATTACAAACATATATTTATGTGCAAATTGTTTTGATATTGAGTTCAGAATGTTTTAGACATGCAGTCTTACTCAAAATGTCAGGGAATGGCATAAACAGTCAAAATGAATGTGTAGTTATCTGTGTTGTACTACTTTTGTGTGCTTTCTTTGAATTGTAAGTATGTAAAGTCCATTAACATCTTGTTTGATGTTCAATTCATATTCATAATCATGATTTGAAAGGGGTAAGTTCTGTATTTTGCTCAACTCTGATGTTCCAGCACAATGAACATTTGATAGATGGCATAGTGAGTATTTCTAACACACACACACACACACACACACACAGAGAGAGAGAGAGAGAGAGAAAGAAAGAGTACAAACTGGGAAACAAAGAATTAGATGTCAAAGAGGAGAGAGAGAGAGAGAGAGAGAGAGAGAGAGAGAGAGAGAGAGAGAGAGAGAGAGAGAGAGAGAGAGAGGTGAATATAAAGGTGGATGCTGCGCACTCAGCGAGTACAGAAAGAGACTGTAATGAAAGCGAGAGTAAAACAGGAATATTAAGGCAATAGCGCAGGGAATCAGGAGTGATGGAGGAAGGAGAGGGAGAGGGACTGCAAACTTTAGCTATAGTTCTGCTGCTGTGTGGAGCTCTGAAACTCCTGCACACACTCGGACTCATCAGCACTGAGGGTGAGTCTCACACACATCTCACTCATGACATCCAGGGAGATCGACAGTTTTATCAGATGTGTCTTCGGGCTTAATGTGATTCAAACAGACGTCTGATAATGAATGTGTGCCACGTTTGATATTTGCTGAATCAGATTTTTAACCTCTGCCAGAAAGTCGCATTATTCACACTGTAATTCTTCTGTGGAAAAAAGGAATTTCAAAAGAGAGAAACGTTCATCATAATCATGTTTATAGCAAACCGGGAAAATGCTTTAGACTTGCACTGAAAAAAAAAAAAATGTTGCAGGATTTGTTTTATTTACAGATTATGTAAATTAAAAAAATTCTATATAGTTTTTGGAAATTAATTTCAGTGCTTAATCACTGAAACAAAATTGGTGTAGAAACAATTTTCACTCAGAATTTGTCAGTCAATTTCACAAATAATTACAAAGAAATGGCAAGTAACGCATTGAAATAAACATGAATTTTGAAGTAGAGAGATGTACTCCAATAACCTTATTTAGAATGACAAATACTTTTTTTAAGCTGTGTGTGTTCTTGCAGAATTGTGTATTTGTGTGTGTGTGTGTGTGTGTGTTAGAGAGAGTGCAGTACTGTAATATGACACTGCTAAATGACATTGAACAGCAGTGAGAGCCTCAGGCACATGACCTTTGACCTCACCTGTGTGTGTCCTTCAGTGCTTTAACACACACACACACACACACGTTGTGTTTCATGTTTTATGGGACTTTCCATAGACACAATGGTGTTTATACTGTATAAACACTGTATATTCTCTCCCCTTACACACACACACACACACACTAACCCTACCCCTAAACCTACTCATCACACACACACACACACACACACACACACACTAACCCTACCCCTAAACCTACCCATCACACACACACTAACCCTACCCCTAAACCTACTCATCACACACACACACACACACACACACACACACACTAACCCTACCCCTAAACCTACTCATCACACACACACACACACACACACACACACACTAACCCTACTCCTAAACCTACTCATCACACACAACTTTCTGCATTTTTACATTTTCAAAAAAACTCATTCTCTATGATTAATAAACGTTTCCTTATGGGGACCAAAATATTTCCCCACAAGGACAAGGATTTCGGATATTGCCATCTTTGAGGGGACCAGGACACACACACACACACACACACATCCTGTGTCCGTCCTTATGTATGATGATCAACATGCCAGAAAGATCATATTCATATTTCAAACTGTATGTCTGTTTGTTTTTCTCACTTTAGTTCAGTTGAGCTTTGATTGTTGTGACTCTTTTTATTCTTGTTACTATTTTATTACATCAAGTTTAGCTAAATTAATATGAGAAATGTAATGTTGGCTTGGCAACTAGCTGAAATACGTTAATATATATATATATATATATATATATATATATATATATGATTTAACTTCTGTTATCGTTTTATTTCAAGTAACAAAAATGTTTTTTGTTTTTAAATAAAATAAAAATACATAGGTAAACATACTGAAAGACATTTTGAAAGGCCAAATTGCTTGTGATGTCTCCCATTGATGATGTCATTGCCTCTGCTAAATGAATGAATAAATGTAAAGGAAGTGATCTTTTCGAATGCTGTGAATGTCAAACGTGTGTTTTGCTGCGGTGTCGTCATCTTTAACACACATGGGAGTTCCTCTGCTTCTGAAACCACATGATTCAGAGATCTCTCGCTGTGTGTTATTTCGCTGTAGCATTAGCATTACACTAGCATTCGAGAGGGCGGTGTCGCGAAGATGTTCTAATGTTGATCAAATAAGTCTCTTCTGCTCACCAAGGCTGCATATTTGATCAAAAATTTATGTAAAAACAGTTGTATATTAATATATTATTACAATTTAAAATCACTGTTTTCTATGTGAATATATATTAAAGTGTAATTTATTCCTGTGATCAAAGCTGAATTTTCAGCATCATTACTTCAGTCTTCAGTGTCACATGATCCTTCAGAAATCATAATAATATGATGATTTGCTGCTCAAAAAAATTTATAATTATTATCAATGTTGAAAACAGTTGTGCTGTTTATAAATCTTTATAAATCTGTTTATATAATATAAATCTTTTGTAACATTATTAATGTCTTTACTGTATATTTTGATCAATTTAATGCATACTTGCTCAATGCAAGTATTAAATACTTTAAAAAAAAAAGAAGATCTTACTGACCCCAAACTTATGATCGGTAATATATGTCAATCAAAATACTAAACAGTAAGATGCAGAGGTAAAATAGATGAAGTATTGGATGTTTGTCTATTTTTGTATGTTTATTTGTATATTTCATGGATCTGTAAAAATATATTTTTTAATAGGTAACTAAATTACATGGTACTGTTATTTTACATATTATTTTTCTGAGGTATTTACACTGTATATTGCATGTATTATTAACATGATTTTATGTAAAAGAGTATATATATATATTTTTTTTAAATGTTTAACCATGTAATTGATTTAATTTACTTTATTTTATTTGTATATGCTGTTTCACTGTTAAATGCATCATATGCCAAGGAAATATAATGGATTGCACATGTTTTATTGTCCATGTTTTAATCTGTGTGTGTGTGTAGATAGGGTGTGTGATGATCTGGAGCTGTCTGTGGTGTGTCATCGTCCAGAGGCTTTGGACCTGCTGGAGGCTCAATCAAACTTCAACAGGAAAGAGCTGCAAGTGCTGTACAGAGGCTTTAAAAACGTATGCAAGCTCACACACACACACACACACTCACACGTAGATGTGTTTTCCTGATGGACTGCTGTGACAATCAAATTTACACACATTTTCCCCTTTGTTTCTCAGGAATGTCCCAGTGGCGTGGTCAACGAGGAGACGTTCAAACAGATCTACTCGCAGTTCTTTCCTCACGGGGGTCAGTGTGTGTTTGCAGTTCATCTCTCCATTTCTTTCATCCGTTTCACTTGAGACGGGCCAGGAATGAACGGGGGCAAAAATGCCACCAAAATAATTATAAAATCCCCCTAAATGTAATATACGGGGCAAAAAATTTCTCTGTGTGAGGTCTGGTTTTTAGCATTTAGAAAGGATTATATCTAGTTAAGCAATACCACACGAGCAAGAGTGCGGTTTTCCCGAATATCAGCACGATTGCATATCGATTTTATACAATAGTTCAACAAACAAGAAGTTAATATTACGTGACTTCCATTTTAGATGCAGAATATTAACAATGAAAATTGTTCCAAACGAATCCACCATAATCATTGCACGTCTCTGATGTTTTGTTACTCAATGAATCCACGTTTTTGAATGAATCGTTGTCTAAGGAATGATTCAATGACTCTTTCATAAAGAGTTGCTGCATCTGAAATCGCATGCTTCCCTACTATTTGTACTTCTATATTAGTTTAACTAATGTAAATGACCTAATGTTAACAAATGGAACCTTGTTGCATTAGCGTTTTAGTTAACGATGATAACCCTGGTAGAGATACATTTCCTTAGCTTACTATAAAAAACATACTCATGTGTTAATGTGTGTTCAGGGTTCATAAAAATGTCAATTTTAGGTCTTAAAAGCCTTGTTTACACCTGGTATTAAGATGCGTTTTGGTCGATCGGATCACAAGTAGACGAGGGTCACATTCCCGTTTACACCTGGTGTTTTAATCCGTCTCTTCTGTCCACTTTCAACCACTTCGAGGGGAGTGTCTATGGGCGGGTAAATCTATGGGCTTTTTCAGATCTGTCCATCTAATGGATGAAATAAGCTCACGCAATTTACACATGAACACGACCGGAGACACAGAGAAACACACAGAGAACATCAGCTTTAGCTTCTGCTCTGACAGCCTCAACACCAGCCGAACGCTGTGAGTGTGTGTTAGACATCAGGGATGATGAGAGAACATTGTGCTTGGGATGTTTTCCATCTTCTAACCAAACTTTGGTCTCCAGTCGACAAAGTGTAAATCCCGTCTGGCTAGAGCGTTTCCCATAATGTTTAAGCATTAGTATGTGGAGAACAGACGGTCTTTAGTGGCTGTTTGAACACATTCGACCACATGAGCGTTTACACTGCGAAAACAATCCGGTCGAATGTGTTTTCAACTCCCTCTGGAAGTGGACGAAAGTGGACAAGCTCAAAACGTTTTAGACCCCGTTTACGTCTGTATTTAGTGTCGTCCACTTGTGACCCGATCAACCAAAAGGCATCTTATTAATACCAGGTGTAAACGTGGCCAAAAAGTCTTAAATAATATACAATAAGTTCATTATAATTTCTAAAGGCCTTAAATTTGGGGACGGTTTAAAGGCTGAAATGTGAGGTTTACAGTATTATTATATAAAACTTAGTTTTTTTGAACTGTAATGTTGTTTAAATCAGTCATTTTACTGTTAATATATTAATATATAGATATTGCTCTATCAAAATGCGGTAGACCCCATAAAGGTCTCAGAAAAGTCTTACATTTGTTTTAAAAACCCTGCTGATTCTCTCTCTCTCTCTCTCTCTCTCTCTCTCTCTCTCTCTCTCTCTCTCTCTCTCTCTCTCTCTCTCTCTCTCTCTCTCTCTCTCTCTCTCTCTCTCTCTCTCTCTCTCTCTCTCTCTCTCTCTCTGTGTGTGTGTGTGTGTGTGTGTGTGTGTGTGTGTATTCTCTCTGCAGACGCCAGCACATACGCACATTACCTGTTCAACGCCTTTGACTCTTCCCAAAGCGGATCAATCAAATTTGAGGTGAAATTTCCCTCTATTCATTCATGTTCTTCACCAACTTCGTTTCTTCTATTTGTTATTTTCATTTCTGTGTCAGCACGGCGTTTTCGTTTGTGTCGTTAATGAGAAATCCCTCCTATCGGCCCATTGTTTCTTTCTCTTCGTCAGGACTTTGTAACGGCTCTGTCCATCTTGTTGAGAGGAACAACAACAGAGAAGTTACAGTGGACCTTCAACCTGTACGACATTAACAAAGATGGTTACATTAATAAAGAGGTGTGTTTGATCATACACTTCTACCGTATTTTCTGGAATAGTATAAGTCATGTTTTTTTTTTTAAATCATCTGTAATGTTTTGTGACTTATATTCCAAAGTAACAGTATATAAAGCAAGTCCGTCACGCAAAACAGTTGATTTCCCACACGCTGGTAGTTTCAGTTTTGATTTAAATTCATTTAAGTTTGATGTCGATATTTGTTTATGCTGATATTTATATGGACAAAAAGTAAGATGAAATTCTGATGCTTGTAATGTAAATCAATGAGATCTTTATGACAGTATAGAAGACTAGATACATAAAATGCATATGAATATCAGTCGCCGCTCTATATCTGACAATAATATGTCTTTAGTAAGATGATATTCAAATGATCAATGCTCTGTAGTTTTAAAACATATAATGCAATACAATGATGATTGAGAGATGAACAAATAAACCTGATGATCATATTTAATGCTCACATTTTAACATGATTTTTCTAAAAATGACGTATGGATAATTAAGTAAACCTACAGAAAGTGCTCATCTTGAAATATCACTAACAATAGAAAGTAATTTTTTATGTTTACTTAATAAAAATCAGTGCAGATTTCACAGCAGAAAGACACGTGAAGCACGAGCTGAGGAGGACGTTTGTACAATTACACTAAAAGACTTTTAATTGCTAAAGTTGTTTAAACTATCATTCAGACGACAGAAGGACTGGAGGAGTGTGTGTGCGACAGGTTTTTCAGTTTTGATCATGTTGAGGCCTTAGAAATGTGCACGTCAAATATGATCCATCAGGCTTTATAGGGTTAAATTTAAAGGATTTGTTGTTGAGTGACAGAAACTGAAATGCATGTTATCAGTGTTTTATGTAAACATTATTTTGTGCACTTCTGAATGTCATAATAAAATGGGACTTATCTGTGTTTTTTTTTCCTCTCAAGAGTGCAACTTATGTAACCTAAAATACTGTAGTCAAGAGTTTGGACACATCTATTCATTCTATTCGACTATTTTCCACATTTTAGCACAATAGTACAATTATTTAAACACTGAAAGAACACATCGGAAGGTTTTTAGAATAATAAATGAATTTGTTTTTTGTTTCTAGGAGATGACCGATATAGTGAAAGCCATATATGACATGATGGGCCGCTTCACGTATCCCGCTCTGAAGACCGACACCACCAAACAGCACGTGGATGCTTTCTTCCAGGTCAGACCCTGATAGTGCACCTTAAACATTATCACATACTGTGGGACTGCTGAATGCTTGAATCTGATTGGTTGATGAACGATGTGCAGTTATTTTCAGGGAAACTCACGGCTAAAGTAGTTCCAGCAAGTCTTGACCGCATTACAGTTTCATATCACTCCGCCAAATGACTTCAGTTATTTCAAAGGTCTTTACAGCCGACAACAGCAAAGGATACAAAACCCACAACGACACTGACCAATCAAATAAATATAGTAAACAATAGGATAAAAACGACAAATTAGTTCAATGTTTTTTTGCCACAAAATTACATTTTATTATGTACAGAAAGCACATACTCTCTACCGCTCAAACACACACACACACACACACACAGGTGAAACTCGAAAAATTAGAATATCGTGCAAAAGTTCATTTATTTCAGTAATTCAACTTAAAAGGTGAAACTAATATATTATATAGACGCATTACATGCAAAGTGAGATATTCCAAGCCTTTATTTGTTATAATGTTGATGATTATGGATTACAGCTTATGAAAACCCCAAATTCAAAATTAGAATATTGTGAAAAGGTTTTCATATCTGTAATCCATAATTATCAAAATTATAACAAATAAAGGCTTGAAATATCTCACTTTGCATTAGGGGTGTAACGATACACGTATTCGTATTGAACCGTTCGTTGGACCATTTTTCCTGCCGGCCAAAATTTAGTTATTTCAAATGTAGGCGCGTCACGTGTGGCAAGCGCACTCATAATGTAATAAACGCTGGCGTGACCACAACATTTCCCAACATCAAATGGCAAATGTAATGTAAGCGGAACGAAACCACTCGTTATTGTGTGGTTGACGGACCGTTTATCAGTTTGGACCAATGCAGCGCGAGCCGATCTTCATCATCAGCACTGTTACTACACAGCGGAGTCCAGTAAAGAAAGCATTTGAGTTCGCCACTGAAGTAATAACATCGCTGTGAGATCTAGTGAGAAACATTCACATGTCTCCGTTATTAACGGATCAAACAGCGCTGACGTGGAAACCAGGAAGAAACATTGAGCCATGAATGAGCTATCCAGTGTCCACAGATCAGCAACATCACCATGGGTTTACTGTAGTAACACTACTAACTGTAACCATGGGAGTGTGGCAGGAACAGTCGGCTATAATGCTTTCAAGTAACATCACGTCGGTTTTATTTTGACATTATGAATACAATTGCTGCCCTCAAATGTTAATCTGAACTAAAATAAACCTTCGTTTATAACTAGCTACTACAATAATACATTTCATTTTGTCCAAGGAGCGGTTTTGTTTTATCAGCTCCTAAGAAAAGTCAAGTATAGCTCCATCATTGCTTAAAGTTAAAAAATATCATACTTTACGATGTTAGATTTAATAAAAATATCATTAAAATTTCTCTGGCATTTCTTTCTATTTGCCCCTATCGGAAACGTACCGAACCGAACCGAACCGTGACACAAGTGTATCGTATCGAACCGAACCGGGAATTTTGTGAACCGTTACACCCCTACTTTGCATGTAATGAGTCTATATAATATTTCACCTTTTAAGTTGAATTACTGAAATAAATGAACTTTTTCACCTGTACAGTACGGACACACACGCGCTGCTCTGATGATTTTATCAGTGGAATAGTTTAGCATCTTAAAAGCTACATGACTTTTCTCTCTAGCGAGGAAATAACAGTGCTGTTCTTGAAGCAGATCAACTTACAGTTTCACTATTAGTAGAGATGAACAGACTCTGGTAATTCACACACGCTTAAAGGAGAACTCCGGCGCAAAATGAACCTTTGGTCTAATAAAACATTGGTACCTTGTCAACCGTTATCTGAGATTTGTTTTCATGATAATCGAATGTAAAGAGTTTTATCTCTAAAAACTGTTTAGCGTATAACGCTAGTAATGGGGGCATATAATAAGTAAAAAGAAATCGCTAGTTTATACCACTAACAAGGCTCAAAATAGCCCCACACGAACACAGTAACATAATGAGTGTCCCTACATGCAAAATGAAGCATTGAGAACTGTGTAAGTGTACAGACCGTTTAATAAGAAGATATTTTATGAAGACAGTCCACTTCGTGTATACAGACAGGAGCCATCTTTGGAAAACAGACTCGACTAATCAAACCACGAACGCCATTCATACAGTTCAGAAGTTCACTGAACTTCATACAGTTCAGCTCACTTAGCACGTCGTTCGTGGTTTGATTAGTCAAGACTGTTTTCCAAAGATGGCTCCTGTCTGTATACACGAAGTGGACTGTCTTCATAAAATATCTTCTTATTAAACGGTCTGTACACTTACACAGTTCTCAATGCTTCGTTTTGCATGTAGGGACACTCATTATGTTACTGTGTTCGTGTGGGGCTATTTTGAGTCTTGTTAGTGGTATTAACTAGCGATTTCTTTTTACTTATTATATGCCCCCATTACTAGCGTTATACGCTAAACAGTTTTTAGAGATAAAACTCTTTACACTCGATTATCATGAAAACAAATCTCAGAGAACGGTTGACTAGGTACCAATGTTTTATTAGACCAAAGGTTCATTTTGCGGCGGAGTTCTCCTTTAATCTCTCTCTCTCTCTCTCTCTCTCTCTCTCTCTCTCTCTCTCTCTCTCTCTCTCTCTCTCTCTCACTAATAACTGCATTAATAACTGCAATAATAAATAGAACAAGGAAGAACAGAATAGAAAATAGGGGTGGTCAGGAGATTAAAACCTTATTTAAAGCTTTTATCAAGTCAAGAATTGTTGTGGACTTTAAGTACTATAAAGCAATGAATGATATAGAAACTTTTAAATTACAGTGGTGTTACGATTCTATTTTTTGTACGGTTGTGGAGGAGGAGTTATTTTTTTAACTTGTGTGGATTTGAAATTGGTGTAATATTTATTATTTTGATATAATGATTGAATAAAGTTTGCTATTAAAACAAAAAAAAACTCTCTCTCTCTCTCTCTCTCTCTCTCTCTTGCAGAAAATGGACAAGAACAGAGATGGAGTCGTCACTCTTGATGAGTTTATCCTCTCCTGTCAAGAGGTACCTGTTCACAATAGCATACAAAATTAGTATGCATAGAATAACCGAATGACTCGTCCATCTGCAAAAAATGTGCGGTATACAAGCAGAGCACAGTGCATTGAATACTGTGACCCACAATGCAAAGCACTGTTGCTTTTAACATCTTTTTCTTCACTCGTTATTAGATCAGACTATTGAAAGTGAAGACATTTTAAATGTCTTTAAAAAATGTATTTCTAAGATTATCATTGGACGCCTCTCGCTGCATTAAACATAACTATGAAACTGTGTAGCATTTCTTTAGTTGCATACTATATATTTTTTTAAAGAATACAGAATATAGTGTGCAGGAAGCAGTGCACAAGTATCCGTTCCAATCATAGCTGTCACTTTCTTCCTCTCTTAAATGTAAGCAGGGTCCTCTAGTGTCAGCGAGTGAGTACTGACAGCGGTTCAATTCTATATTAAAGTAGCAAAAAACTAAAAATCCTCTACATGAGTAACAACAAATAACAGACTCTTCCTTTTGCTTATTTGGGACATTATTCCATGTTGCTTAGTCATGAATCATTTATTTTTATGTTGCTTTGTCAATTATTTAATTTCACTGGCCACTGATAGTCATGCAAATAAATCTATGGATTGATTGATTATTTATTTTTATATTTAGTTATTTAATTAACATTTTTATATATTTTTATTATCCCCTTATTTATTTTTATTTCCTTCTTTTATTATTATTATTGTTTTAAATATTTTTTTGTATTAGTTAATTAAATTACTTGCATAAAATAAATATAACTTATTATAAGAAGTATTAATAAAATAAAAATTATAAATAAATAGTCCATTCGTACCATCCAGCCCTATTTAAGTTTATAAAATCTTTTGTGGCAGGGTTATTACAGTTTTGAAAAAAACTTTTATTTCAATACTTTAGTTGAATAGGCCACTCCTGACTAACTCAAGTTTTTGTCAAAGTGGTGAAGATGCTTTTATGTTAGAGATGTTTTCACCAGACATTTACAGTTTTTATCTTCCCAAAATGAATTCTTAGTTTTATATTTTTGTATTATTTTGCTACTTTTCATTCGTTACATCACAGCACCACCAGTTGTTTTATGGCGACACACTTTCTTAAAAAAAAACCCCACTGACCTCTGATTGGCTGTTTCACATGTCACTCAGACGCTGCTTCTCGTCTGATTGGCTGTTTCACATGTCACTCAGACGCTGCTTCTCCTCTGATTGGCTGTTTGTTTGTTTCACTAGATAGTCTAAAGACAGACTTTCTCTTCTTTTGCCTTTGCCTTTTGCAATGTGTTTGTGTTCCTTCCTCTCTGTCTCTTCCTCGTATTTCTTTAGCCGTCTCTCATGAAATTGTTCTTTCTTTCTCTTTCTTCTGTTCATATTTTGTCTCTTCAGGATGAAAACATCATGCGATCATTGCAGCTCTTTGAGAATGTGATATAGAGCCAGAGGAAGAGGAGGATGAAGGGCGGAAAAGGGAAATTAGTCAGAGAAAGAAACCAATGAACTCTTGAATCTGACCAGTTTTCTGTTAGAAATAACTTTTACCCCATCAACACGGTAATTCTGGAAGTGTGACAGATGTCAGACAGCGGCTCAATGCTTCACGTGCCGGAAAACCGACAGGTCTTTTTTGAACCCCCGGTGTTTGACCTCGTTCTGTTGCAGATGTGAGAATTATGTCTATAACCTAAAAAAGGAAGTAGTTAAAAGAGCATGTGAGTAATTGTGTGTCAAAGCCGTGTTCACAAAGGCCCAGCGGGTTTCCAAGTGGTCCTGTAAAACCCCATAAACTCTTCCCATTTTGATTTGAAAATATGTCACTGATGTTTGAGCTTTTTAACCAGTTGTCCATGGTGGATTTTGGGTGTGTAACATCTGATACACTCGACCTGTGATCTGATGATTCTCCAAAAGATGTCCGTCATTTAGCTAGATATGTTCTAATCCAGTAGTATAACCAGTGTCTCAGTGGTTTTCTTATGAACCGACCAGTCTTTAACTGGCTTTCTGCAGAAGTCTGTGACCCGTCCCGACATTAACGGCAGTGTTTTTGACAGTATTCATGCTCGTGCATCGTGTCACCCCGTGTCTGATCATCACTGCTCGATCTGATGTGTGTGTTCATGTCCATTATTTCTGATAGTCTCATCACTTGTACCCGTCTCTGTTGGCTTAGCTCCGCCTACTGGAAGATCTGCTTTCTGATTGGTCTGTTTGTCCGTCAGAATCACGACATCATGCCCAGGTCACATTTCACCCCAGTATCCTCATTTATTTAAATATGCAAATTTCTTATTTTTCTTTTTCTTTTGGGGTGAAATATGACTAATTGGCTTTGTGCAGTTGGCAATGAAGATTTTGATTGACAGGTGCCATAGCAAACTTTAGCAGTCACTATATTTGTTGGTGTGTTTAACTTCTATTTATATAAAAAACTCTTTTTTTTTATTTACTGAGTGAAAGCTGTGAATTGCCAAAACTTAGTACTGTTTTATACAGCCATGATGCCACCTTACTGTGAAGAGAGAGCAAGAAAAAAAGCATAATAATGAAATAAATTAATTAATATAACTGTGATTGATTAGTCCTGACAGACATGATGTTTAAACTCATGAACAGCATTCAAAATACATTTTACTTTGTAATCTAGCTGATGTATATCTGAGCAAAACTGAATATTAAAAACATGTAGGGACGACAAAACTAACTTTAGCTGGACAATAACTTTATTCTAGAGCTGCTGTAAAGCCAACCAATCTCTGTTACTGTAATTCACTATCATCACTGTACAGCCGCTTTGAAACAATCTATATTGTTAAAAGCGCTGTATAAATGAAGGGGACTTGACTTGGCGGGACCCGATTTAAAGCCGGCATTATATACACAGTACCGGTCATAGTTTGGAAACATTACTATTTTTAATGATTTTAAAAGAAGTCTCGGGGAAAAAAAACAGTAATATTGTTTAATATTATTAGAATTTTAATTTATAACTTTACAACTTTAAAATATAATTTATCTCTGTGATCAAAGCTGAATTATCAGCATCATTACTCCAGTCTTCAGTGTCACATGATCCTTCAGAAATCATGAATAATATGAGGATTTATTATCAATGTTGGAAACTGCTTAATATTATTATTTTTTTTAACCTGTGATACCATTTTCTGGATTCATTGATAAATAAACAGTCAAAAAGAGCCACATTTATTCAAAAAAGAAATCTTTTCTAACAATTTAAATCTTTACTATCACTTTGAATCAATTTAACACATCCTTGACGAATAAAAGAATGAATTTCTTTCAAAAAAAGAAAGAAAAAGAAACGACTGGAACAGTAGTGTATTATTGTTACACAAGATTTCTATTTTAAATAAATACTGTATATATATATAATATTTATATATAAATTTAAATGCATAAGAATTTATATATATAAAGAGAAAATATGAGATATAATTGAGATTTCATTAAAGTAGCTCTTAAAAATGTGAACAAATCCGTTAGTGCCAGGAAACTGAAACCAAAGTGTTGAAAGTTAAACCTGTGTTTTTCACGGTCACAAACATTCCTGGCAGACTCTCTGATAACCTTAGTAATGCTTTTTTATTATCATTTCTGATCATTTGATCGTATTATGGTGTGTTTTTGAACAATCACTGTGCCGGTACAGCGTGATGAGTTTAAAATATACAGATTTATTACACTCATTGTATATTTTACACTCTGCAAAGTGGGCTTGTACACCCGGATTAGAAGCGGCAGTGTGTATATAAAGCTGAACGCGCTCCATGTGCCGGACAGAGCCGGTTATTCCCCATGAGACGGGTGACAGAGAGACAGACAGACGCTCAATCAGACAGACAGATTGAGGAGACGGGAAGCTTAAATATCCTCTTGTTGAAATGATGTATAAACTGTTTAACAATAAAATTTTCGATGCATAATGCTGATTGTTCAGTGTTATATTTACACACCATTGCTTTTCCGGGTCCAAACACGTCATCAACAACGACAAACATTATGCGGTAATGCATCGTCACCATAATAGCACAGAATAATTACAATACAGTACAATATTTTTTAGACTTTCTCACAGACATCATCATTTGAACAGTTCATATATTTACAGAGCTGTGATTCAGGTCGATTGCCAGTTAGTTTCTGGGAATGTTTCACCTTTTTTTCCCCTCCCAAGGCAGCATCTTCTGGGAACGCGTTTGCTCAGTGTCCATAACAATCACAGGGATAGTTCACTTTCCCACAAAATGAGCTTTGAGATTCACAAATGCTCCTCACTTATAAAATAGCCGGTCAAAAAGCCTTATGAATTTTCAGATACAGTGTTTCCTCCTCTTTCCCTTCTCAGTGTGCAGGACAGTGAGGGATCCGGAGGGATTTAAGCCAGTGTTGTGGTTTTCCCAGCTCTCTCCTGGGCCCAAGGCTGCAGGTTCTGGAGGGCGTAGAGGGAGGAGTTATGAACACACAGAGGATCCGACGACACTGATTCGCTCATGGACTTCTGGAGGGCGTCGGCCTGAAGCTGAAGCAGCATCCGATTGGCTTGCTGACGTCCCGCCTCTCTTTCCTCAGCTGTTTGCCTTCTAGAGATTTTGAAGATGCAAAATGTATATAAATCCAAATCATTCAGACAATTGATACAATTCTATACGAATTTTTTAATGTGATGTAACAATTAGCCGTTTTAGGGTCAAAGTGTCAGAACATCTCAAATGTAAAACATTTCCCCCCCCAGTAAAATCAATGTTATATAATTTTGCTCAATAATATTTTTGGTAACACATGCAACTAACCCTAAACCAAACCCTAACCCTATAGTAAGTACATGTAGTTAATTATTATTGCTCAGTACTTAAATGTACTACACTAACAATTACACCTTAAAAAAAAGTTTTTTTTTACATATTTTGAGGGACTTTTATGGTACTAAGTAATATTTATGCAATATTTATGGTCATTTTTAATTATTAACTCCTTCATTGCTGTGCGCTTTTTTCTCCTCTGCATCCTGGCTGATTTGAAGTTTTCATTTCCCGTTTATTTCTATATGGCATTTCGGCTGCACTCTAATTTACAGTATATGCACTTACAGTGTACTTACCTGAGAAAGTACTGGTTAATATAAGGGGTTACACTTTATTTTAAGGTGTCATTGTTACAGTGTAATTATATATTGAGGTACTGAGTATTAATTAACACATGTACTTATGTGGTAGGGTTAGTTGTAGTTATGCATATTTTACTGTTATTACTATGGTAAGTAGTAAGTATGTAACAAGGACACTGTCAAATAAAGTGTTACCATAAAGTGCTAACGGCATTTCTATTTAACTTTCGAAACATGTCCATGATTTGTTTTGTTATGTTCACATGGCACGTGCCACAAAAGTGACCGAGGAGCACAACAACAACAACAAAAAAGATTCTCCGGTGAATGTCCTTTTAATATTTCAAAGAATTATTCTTAATGATTTAATCCTAATCGAATACTAATAAAAAATAATTGAAATTTAAACTAAATTACATGAAAAAGGTGTAACGTCTTAATTCTAAATGTTCGTACATGGTGGACTTCTACATTTCCCAGCAAGGATTCAACAACTAAAACACGATGTTATTAGCGACGAGCTGCTAAAGCGTGCTGTGTGTTGCTCTGCACTCCTCCAGTCTCACCTCCACTTGGTCCTGCGGTTCTGGAACCAGGTCTTGACCTGCGCGTCCGTCATCTTCAGGCTCTTGGCGAGGCACGCGCGCTCCGCGGACGCGAGATACTTCTGCCTGTGGAAGCGCTTCTCCAGCTCGCAGATCTGCACGCGAGAGAACGACGTGCGGGGCTTTTTCCGTTTCGGGGGAGTTCGGTTCTGATACGGGTGACCGATCCGCCGGGTCACGGTGAACGGAATGAGAGCTGCGGGAAAAGTGTCATTTATCATGTTATTTTCATTTAGATTCTACTAAAAACAAACTCTGATAATGCAATTATTATAGGTGATTATTAACCCATGCTCTCTGAAATTATCTGGTTGACTCTGACTATTTGTTCGTTATACATAGGCTACTAAACCTATAGTTAACGAAACAATATTGAGAAAGATGATTTGTGTGCACCTTTGATTAGCCTATCATTTTTCCTTCCCAAAACAGCGGTTACACATGCACGAGCACCACAATATGGTCCCGATCACGGAGGTCATCACGTGCAATGACTAAAATAATTTTGTCAAAAAATAATTTAAACGTGGAATCCCTGAAACTTATACGTATGTTTGAAACAAAACACCTGTTTATAATTTTCAGGGTTATTAAAAATGATAAAATCAGTAGTTTATGAAGAGAAAATAGTGCAGCTATTTCTGAAGTGCGTATTAATGTTGATTAATTTGCTCAAAACATCGTGCATCTCAAAAGTGCACTATTGCTCCTGTATTATTATTATTTATATTATTCGGGCACAGAAATAACGTTTTACTTCAAATAGCATTTATCCCCGTTATGCATAACTTATCAAACTTAATTCAGCTTATTTTTTTTAAGTGTGTATTTAACCTTAACTATCTTAACTAAAACTGCTTTCGTATATTAACTTAATTGAAGAATTTTTGACACAGCCTAAATATACTTTTGGGCCAAATCAATTAATATTCTGGATTAACAATAAACATATTACAGCAACCAATCAAACCAATTTTTGGTTTTGAATATTTTTTATTGCTCTTTATTTTTTTGCATGTGTGCGTTTAAGAAAATAAATTATTCTGCATTTTATATGCTTATTTATTTAAATTATCGTTATAATTGACATTTGATTTATTGTAGGCTATACCCGTTGAAATAAAACAGTGTGGTTATTATTGCAATCAATGTCATATATTTTCAGGGTGATTTATAGTGAAAAGCTTGTTGTAATTTTGGAGGGGAAAGCTTTTTTCCTGAATTGTTTTCCTGAAACAACTGCGCAGGTCCAGCAGAGAGATCAGTGAAGCGTGTGGATCAATCCCAGCATCATCAGACTCAGAGATGTGTATCTTTTACCTGGCAGTCTGTCTTTAGGGAACCTGCGGTTATTGTCCATCCAGGGGAAACACAGCGCCGGTGCCGCGCTCAACATCGCCTGCGGCACCGCGGCAGCCAGAGGTCTGTGCGCCGGGACCCGAATCACTCCACCGGGCACCAGAGAGCCGCTCACCCCGTACACCCGCCCGCAGTCCTCCAGCGAGCCCGGGACTCCGGAGAGAGAGACGGGTATGGAGACATGAGGCGCAACGCTCGCCCTGGTTGGGCTTCTCAAGCGGCTGTTATCCACAGTGTTTCCACGGCTGCTCTCCGGGTCCAGAGAGCCCAGAATCTGGTCGATCCCGAATCGGATGGGTTCCTGGTTAGCTTTGGATGGCGGCTTTGGCTCGTTGAGCTCCGCGCGCTCCATAATTCCCAGTTGCGCAGCAGATTATGGCGGATTAAAACGAACGAAATCACGTTAGGTGCGGCGAAAATAATTGTAACTTAGTTTTAGTCTTGTCCATGGTCTCAGATGACGTTCCTCGTTTCTCTAATTCCTCGTTTGAACTCTGACAGGTCTCGCCACCGATGCGCCGCGCGTCAAACTGTCGAGTTTCCGCTCCGCCGCGCGTGCGAAACTCTTCAGCTCAAGTTTTCATTGGTCGACTGGACCGAGCCGTCATTATCTCTGTCTATTGGTTGACATTTAGGAACGTGAACTAGAGCCTCATTATGCTATTCAATCATGTCATCACACCAATTTCTGAAATGCGCATTTATTGAGGCTGAAAGATGTTGCTGCTAATTTATTTACAGAGGTCTCTCATTATGTGGAATTGCATTAGGACATTTTTACGCACAAACTTTGAATTTACTTTGCAGTGATGCAATCAAAATGAATCAACTATAGATTTGTATTTTCAGAAGGAAATAACAGCGTGTGCAAAGAATAGCTTTAGGTTAATGTTAAGTTCAGGTTTAATTTAGCAGTTTAAAAAAAATCTAAGCATATATTTGAGGATTCTCAAAACAACCAATCTTATATTCTGTTAATGAAAACATTGCAAATGATTGCAAAATCTTGCAATCTCCTTTCTTGTCCTGTCAGTTAAAAGTGGGTGTTTTTCTCCAGAAGGGATTCACTGAGATAAACGTGAAGGATTCATTGCGTTATCGATCGATCGCTCGGCGGAAATCGGAGAATGTCTGTGTTAAACACGAGCTCGGAGTTCGTCATCGCTAAACACAGTCCCGCTGCTCAGATGTAGCATTGATTTGTGCCATGCGTTGATTAATGTTCGAACCCTGCACGTGCAGCCAAATGCTCTCAGTTGCGCGTAATTTCATTCAGTAAAACTATCCCGCAACATTTCGCAACAGACCAATTCGATTTTATTACCTAAATGTCACCCAAACAATATCCATCATCAAATATGAGAAGTTCTGTGCCGGACCGCCGCGCGCACTGGCTGAGCTCTGCTGTTTGTGTGTGCGTGAGCGCGCAAAGCCTTTTAAATTGATGGGCAAATTCGTGTCCTCGCGCCGGGAAATGGAGTGTTTGCCGTGGGCAGGCTGTGGGCAGGACACGCGCAATGAAAGAGCCGTGAAGATTAAGTCAGTAATGCAGTTTAGAAGCAGGTGAAATGGACATAATCGGCCCCGGAACCCTCTGCACTGGCTCTTTAACCATCGAGAACAAATTACTAGACTTAGGCCTACTTTCTGTTTTATTGGTGATTTTTCCCCCCTCTAAATTCAAGGTGAATGTTATTTGCTTTGTAATTATTTTAATGCATTGATGAATGCATGGATATATTTGTATTTCGGAGGAGATTTATATATGTAAAAAAACGCAATCCAATTTAGATGTCATAAATTGTGCACTCCTACATCTCTTTTAAATTGACATCCGTTTATGCTTGTATTGGGTTCATAAAGGTTATGTGTTCTGTTGCATTTGACACCTGCTATAGGCCCTAATTCACTTCAGTCGCTTTAGGTATGTGGAAATAATGTGGAAATAATGTTTAATAGTTTTAAAGTTTAGCATCTAGTTTATTTGCTCTGTAAAATCAGCCTTATCATTAATAACCCCCCAAAATCAACAAGAATGGAATTTGTGACCTGAGGTGCACCAGCAGCAAAACATTTATGCGCGTAATTTGCTCTTCCAGACCAGTTTTCAGTGAAATGGACACGGTGTCTAAAAATGTGACACCGCCACTGAGCTTTTGACGGCTGTTAGTTTATCGTTGACACATGAATGATTTTTTAAAAACCACCTCATGAATGTATTCAGACATTTCTGGCAGAAACGCTTGACTCCCCTTAACGTGCTTCTGGCGCGTTTCCGTGCCATATGTGCACGCGGCGACAAATTTGGCCTGTTTACTGTTAGACGCGTGATAATAACATATAATTATGTGACATTTGCTTCTCCTTCAGTTTCCTTTTTGTCAAACATTTATCGAGCAATTATTCGCTGTGTATCTGTGGCCATGCACTCACATATAATTGTTTTTGGTGACTGTAATTCGGACCATAATGGACCTCTCTCTCTCTCTCTCTCTCTCTCTCTCTCTCTCTCTCTCTCTCTCTCTCTCTCTCTCTCTCTCTCTCTCTCTCTCTCTCTTGATTGAAGAAGGATACTGTTTTTCTAATTGCTCCAACAATGTAATTAACTCCCTCTCATAAATGTCGTTATTATTATTATTATTATTATAATAGATTATATTTACTTGTTGTTTTACTGTTAAACTGTTCTTAATCTGTGCGTATCTAATTATGAAATTATTTTTAATTGCCAAAAATGTGAAATTATGTCCAAATACAAAAGTAACATTAGCCTATATCAGTCAAAGGCAAATAAGAATGTATGGGTTGATAAAATGTGAAATCTTAAATATAGTTTAGAACACGTGCCAAGTTCTTATATTTTTATTCATGTTAGATTCATCAATTTCTGAAAAACTTGTAAACAATTTTCAGAGGACAAATGTTTTTCTAAAATATTGTAAACCAATATTGGGTTAATTTTATGTATTTTTGTAGCCTATAACTGTACATTTGCTCCGCTATTATCGTGCCCTCAACTTTCATATTTTCAATGCCGATATTTTTCATCATTTGTGTGCATAAAAGTTTATAGTAATATTGTTGCGTTTTGTTTTCTTCTCTTCAAATAAAGCCCCTCCTTTCGCTGGAATGATTGAAGGTCAGATCCATCATTGGGCTCGACACATTAAATGCTTTATTCTCCGGAGAAACCGAGACGTATAAAACAGAAATATAGGGGAATAAAAGCCAACGATTTGTCTTTAAAATTACCCCGTATTTGCATAATAGGGGATCCGGGTGTCGCGCCCTCGGGCGTCGTTTTTATTGCGCGTCTCCGGCGCGTTATCAATTTCCCAACTTCAGCACAGAGCGAGACCTGTCACGCGCGCGCATCTGAAGAACACAGAGAAACAGAGATATAAAGCAGCAAAGTAGAATTAAGTGATATAAGGGTCGTATGTGCTTTTCAATAATAAATAAGAGACTTTGGGAGAAGCAGTGGTGCAGGAATATGAATTGACGCCGGTAAGTAATAGAGCATTTAAAAACACCTACTATGTTTTTATTATGATCTGTGCTGAAGCACCGCAGACAGACTGAGGCAATATGAAGATCTCACGAGTTTAAAGGCCACACTGGAAAAACTCCATCCTCACATCAGCCCTGAAGCCAAATTGACACCGCAAATGACATTTGGCCCGTTATAATTCCCATCCTCTGTCACCCCATTAAATATTAAATAAAGCCTATTAAATGTAAAGTAATAGCCCGTGAACTCGCTGGTGTTGTTGAACATCTGTTTCCTCTCACACTGAGACTAAAGCATCGATTATAAGTCACATTCAATGCTTTGATATGATGCAGTAACATTAGCTCAGTTAATGAGGAGGGACTTTAAAAGCCCTGGTTTGAGTTAAGCGCGTGCTCTCACAGGTTCAGGACACTTAAAACTGCCTGATATGTCACTTCTTTTCAAGTTCACACACATCATGTTGCAATGATTATTGTCAATTTCAACACTATTGTGCTGTGCATCTTTCTTTAAAGGTAGGCCTACGCTATGTAACTTTTTTTTATTCAAAATTAACTAAATTTAAATAGTCAATACATCATCAATACTTCTTCCAAAAACGTGTTTTTGTCTTAACTTACCCTGATTCCAGCCTATTATAAGTGTTTATATTTTAGACCTGACAGGACGGTTTTCGCGGGAAATTTTGTATACATATCATATCATACATATGTCATTCACCCGTGCGTGTATCGTCATATCTGTAAATAGAGAAAAGTTGCTCAATGTGGTCCTCCTCAAAATCGGGTCTCTGTGAGGAGGACCCCATTATATTACTAAAAAAATGCAGTCTCTTTACAATTCCTACAAAGTCATGTTATGATAAATGCTGTAGCCTATGTTGATCATAGCCTATGATGACCATTGACGTCAGTATTAGTTAGCTTGTGTACTAGCATAGCATACAGATACCCGATTAGCCTGATAGCTTAGTTTATACACGCATTTGCACTTGCCATAGGCTATTATTATCTTAATAATATAATTAATTAACATTCATCAAGTAAAAGAAACGTTCGATTTGTTTTATTATCCACTATAGTAACCTATACATATTTTAAATTAATATTGTTCGTAGGCTACCTAGCATAATCATTAACTGAGACCGATTTCGAGGGACGACTGGATTTGTCATGACACGGCTACTTTGACGCGTGTTTGGTGTGGGAGTGGCATAAGTTAGTTGTCACAACGAGCGAGTAAGGTTGACATTCCAACAGAGTTCATTGTAAAGCATTGTTAAAGGGTCATATTCATCTGCACAGTCACGCAGAAGGACAACCTAAACAATGTTGTTCCGCAAAATGCATGCAGTTTGGTTTTTTAACCGCTAGAGGGCCAAAAGTTACACCTTTAAACTAAATGCAGCTTTGATGTCATTTAATGCAATGAAAGTCATTCATTTTTATACTTTTTTTTTTCAGGTAGGCTACTTTTGGGGTTGCTGTATTTATGCATTCTCCAAACAAAGCTATGGGATGTTGGACAAACATTGAAAGTTTTTGCCACATGATCATAAGGTAAAACAATAAGCTTAATTCCTCTGCAAAACAAGTCAGTTTGACAGTAAATTCAGGGACAGTATATATAGCCTGCATAGGTAAATAAATACACACAATCCCCAAAATCCCATCAAAGTAATTTTAGAGTGCGGGACGGCTGAATATCCTCGTACAGGACTCGTCCTCAGGCTGCGTAAATCTCTATAACCATCCGATATATTCATCTCCCACAGATTTCATTGTTTCTCTGAAATGAACGTTTCCAAATATGGATTTATTTCCAGCATTCAGATTTGTATTAGGGCGAAATTATGATGCATGGATCAGACAGTTGATTGAAACACCAGAGGGCTTTTTAAAATGTATTAATATGTCTGCACACAGCTGTTGAGACAGACATGACTGATGTTTCTGATAGATTTGAGCTTGTAAAAACTGGAAATCCTTGAATCATGTGATGAGCCCGAAAGAGGTTTTTATTTCTTTCCTTAGATGATTTTACTGCCTGAATTGGATTGTTTATGAACTAAATTTTGTAGTTTAGGCCCATTTGCATCCGAGTTTGGTTTGAATGTGCATATATGCATAAATTAAAGGGTATTATATTTGCCTGTTCCTCACACATATAGTGTCCTGTTTTCTTTTGTTGACATTGCCTGATCACTCATTTCAGGTAAGAAAGAAAGTCATATTGGTTTTGAACAGTGTGAGTTTGATTCACTTTTGGGTTTGAAACTATTAATTTAAGGGTTGAACTTTTTATATAACACAACTGAGGGCTTGTTATAATGATTGTTGCAGCTTTTCATCTTTGAAATGCACTTTTCAGAAAGTTTGCACTTTCTTTGAGGTGTGTACAAATGAAGAAAGAACTATTTCTGTCAGTCTCTATCTTCTGTCACTCTCTTTCTCTCTACAGATCGTGAAGAATACATGTCAATAATGGAATTAAAGGCCATCAGTTTGAGGAAGGACGTCATTTTCAGAGTCTGCTTCTTCATTAATCCCTCCTGCAAAAGACAAACTGGACTCGTTTCAACTATGAGTCGCATGCTTCATGCGTGTGTGTGTGTGTCTGATGTGAGGTAAGACCTATTGATTATTTTTTTTAATTAAAAATCCTGAGAAATAACCCAAGGAATTTACAAACGGAGCCGATCAGGAACCAGTTATTCTGATGTAACACAACACCCGATGTTTTTAAAGACAATGATTGACTTCACATTGCTTCCGACACCTTGAGGGCTTTAGCACTGATCTGAGAAACGAGAGGCAGACAGAATACAGACGGATGGATATAGAGCGACGGAGGACAGGCATCTGGTCTGTGATGGTTGAGCGCTCGGCTGGTTTGTGCAGCGCTGAACAGAAAGAAAATGAACAGAACAAAGGAGAAGAAAAGAGAGTATGCATGCATGCGTTTGAGGAAGAATGCACGGCTAATGAAGATAATCAGGGGAGAGATGCTTAGAAGAAGAGGAACATCTTTGTGAAAATGTTTCAGTGGACGATGAAAAGCTCCTATTGTTGCTCACAGGACTGTCATAAGATGCCGAGACTGAAAAACCAATACAAGTGCGGCAATGCAACTAACTTAGTGAATACTAATGAACACCTTTATTAAACAAGTTTATGCTTGAAAATATGGAATATAAAGCACAATTTCAAAATTTCATCGTCTCATCATCATTACACAAAAAAACGAACTAAAAAGGCAAACTGAAATATTTTTCATTGCATACTGTTTATTAAATAGTAGGCCTATGTATGTGCAATGCTAAATAT
>NW_026606761.1:115000-120000 GCF_029890125.1 Rhinichthys klamathensis goyatoka
CAATAATGCATCTCATAGCCGCTTGCTTTCGAATAAATCTTTATAGAACAACTTGCAGTTCTTCGCATCTGTTGCAACACAGACAAATGCATGTGTGTAAAGTTTTAGTGAAACATTGATGATGCAGATGCTCTCGGTTTGGACTCAAAGGCACAAAGGGAATGAAGTCGAGGTCTAGTGAGGATGAAGCAATCAAACCCAGAGTGAAAACAGCCGGAAACACACACACGTCTGCAGCACAACTTTGATTATTAGACGTGTGCAAATGTAATTATGAAACATCACACACACATTGCTCAACTTTTTAAGATGATCCTCGCAATGTTTCCATGTGGTATTGTTATGTGACTGTGTGTGTGTGTGTGTGTTTGTGAATGAGGGTCGTTTATCTTACTCAAGCTGTTCTTGTATAAAAGCCCTCCAGCTCGGCCCACACAACTCAATTTGACCATCTCACAAAACATTATTAACTACAAAACACCCTCCCTCTCGCTCTCTTCAGCAGGCTGATGACTTCTGCTTTGCGTTTGGATAGTGTGTGTGTGTGTGTGTGTGCGTTCCCCAGATGGGGGTGACCCTGACCGGCCCCTCCTGCTGAACACCCACCTGTCACACACGCCCACACACACACACACACACACACACACACACATACTCTTCATGTTTCCCTCTTTAAATGTAAGAGGTCGTGTGACTGGTGAGATATTTTCTTTTCAGATATGATAAAACACGTAAACTTTAAACTGAAGTCAGAGAAAAGACATTGAGAGTTTAAGACAAAAAAAATCCCTTTAAACTATTTCTGTGCTTTTTGTTTTGCAGAAATATAAAAAAAATCCTAAACATCCTTTTGAAGTTTGTTGTTCTTACTCCGCTGGCCATTTTGTTTTTTTTGATTAGATGAGATTTAACTTTATTAACATATTATATAATATGTGATGCAGTGCATTTAAGATGCAGATGGTGATAATCAGTGCAAATAAGTAAAAACAGGAGATGCTCTGGTTGTGAAGGAGGCAGAAACAGTAGATGATTGTTCAAGTGCAAAAGTTAATTCTTTAACAACACAATGTAATATCTGATGCAATTTTGCTTCAAGGATCTGGTTTTAAGGATGCTTACAGGATATTTTCACTGAAAAATTCAGTAGTGTGACACAAGCTAAAGCTATTTAAAAAAAAGGTTTTCTGATTATCTTATTTATAGTGTTTTATGAGCTCAAGTTAATGAAGAATATTTGTAATTTAAGTTCTTCTGTGTCAGCAGACTCAGCACAAGACTTTAAATGAACAGCAGAAAAGCTCAAAGCTAAAAACAAACAAATAAACAAAAATAAAAACAAGAAAGCTAGGTTTTTACAATTTGTGAAACTAAATCAGGAATGTTTCGGTGAAAGACATAATTCAGCCATTTCTGAACTCTTGGGGAAAAGAAAAACGTGTGCTTCTGAAGTTTTGAACGCTATGAACGCTTGAAGCGTGAAACACTCACTGTATACATGACTCCGGTTCCTCCTTCGATGTGTGTTTTCACCTGTTTTCTGGTCCAGCAGGTGAAAATAGTGCATCTGATCACTTAGTAAAGTAACAGTTCGCCTCCTCAACACATGATTTAAGGAAACACTGCAGGATGATGCACACACTCAACTTTAATACTGGTATATGAGATTTTGTTTATCAACCTAATGATGTTTATAACTTTAGTAACCCCAAACATTCTGATAAAGTCTTGTTGAACACAGTTAATGTTGTGTGTGTGTATGTGTGTGTGATGTTTATGCCGTAAACAGGACAACAGTGTTTTCCGCCCCCTTCCTCTGGTGATAATTGATTCATGGTGAGTTGTGCTGATTGGTGAGAGACCCCCCAGAGGCGGGACAGACAACAGCTGCTCTCTCTCTCTCTCTCTCTCTCTCTCTCTCTCTCTCTCTCTCTCTCTCTCTCTCTCTCTCTCTCTCTCTCTCTCTCTCTCCTGACCAGCTCTTTACTCCTGTCTTATTCTATAGTTTTGTTTATCTCTCTGACTCAATCTCTCATCTCAATAATGATCTAAACCACCAGTCAAAAGTTTGGAATATTTAAAATTTTGGTTAACACTTTAGTTCACGGTCCAAAGTTGATTATTAGCATGCATATTACTAGGATATTGGCTGTTTATTACTACTTATAAAGCACATATTACATATTACACTTATTATACATGACCTTATTCTACATCCCTTAAAGGGTAAGTTTACCAAAAATATCTGTAATTTATTTACTCACCCTCATGTCGTTCCAAATCTGTGAGATCTTCGGAGCATAAATGATCTTTTTGATGAAATCCGAGAGCTTTTGACCCCCCCCCCCATAGCAACGTTATTACCACTTTTCAAGGCCCATAAAGTTAGTAAAGACATCGTTAAAATAGTCCATGTGACTACAGTGCTTCAACCTCAATGTTATGAAGTGATGAGAATACTTTTTGTGTGCAAAAAACAAAAATATAAACTTTATTCAACAATTTCTTCTCTTCCACGTCATTCTCCCACGCAGTTGACGTAGTAAACACAGTGCAGCGCTTCCAGGTTCTGCGTCAGAACGCTGGCTTATTATTATTGGCCGACACTGGTCACGTGATCTCCACGACCGGTGTGTGATGCTGACGCAGGTCAGGAGCCGGTAATAACGTTAATAACGCTTCAGTCTTTACCCCACAAATGTATGCTTAAATAAGTTTAAGAATGACATTGATGTAAAATGCTCCTTTTGTGGCTTACATCCTGAAACTATTTCACATTTATTTTGGTCTTGTGAATGCACTTATAAGCTCTGGAAAGACATTAATTCATTTGTTTTGTTGCCAAATTCCATATCCATAAATGTAAATTCAGTAATAAAAAACCACTTTTTTCGGTGCTAAAAACTGAAATGGAACATTATATTTCTACCATCTCTTCCATGCAAAACAAAAAAGCTGTTAAAACTGTAGTTAATTGTACTATGTTTAATGTGTTTATCAAGGCCGTAACCAGGGTTTGAAAATTAGTGAGGTCCGGGGTGTTGTGTAAAGAATTTTGCTATAATAATGGTTTGGCCATTGGACCCACATTTCCCAATGGACATTAAGCTGTGACCCTTTTTTTTAATGGAATTTGGCATATATATATATATATATATATATATATATACAGGGGTTAAATTTGGATTTAATTATGTGTGGGGTAGTCTCTCACTAGGGGGGTCCGAGGGTTTGCCCCCCCGGGATTTTTTTGTGAAAAATAAACCAAAATGGCACTTTCTGGAGAGTTTTGTGCAAAGAAAAAGTAGGTCTAGCAAGTGCAACGCAATCTCACGACCAATTCGTCCGAATTTGACGAGTGATTAAAAGATGGCTAATTCGTACGAATTCGTACGACCTCATTCGTAGGAATTTGTACATTTGTCTAAACCCACGTGATGGGTAGGTTTAGGGGCGGGGTCAGGGTCATTCGTACGAATTCATACGAATTGGGCAACTCGTCAAATATGTACGTTTTAGCAAAAATCGTACTAATTCGTACGAGTGAGGTCGTACGAACTGTTACGAATTAGCCATCTTTTAATCACTCGTCAAATTCGGACGAAATTCACACAGATCAAACACAAATATGCTGACTGAATAGATTGCTAGTTGAGAAACACTGCTTTAATTAATGTTTTTATGATGGCTTTGTGAAAGGTTAACTAAACAGCATGAGCCGTCTTCCAGCTGGCCAGTAAGTTATTTGGCAAATTTCATTCTGTAGGCTAACATACAGATCTGTTTTATGCTATTGTTTTTGATAGTGTTATACATTTCTTACAGATAATCGATTGTCATTGCGTTTGTCTTACCGAATGTGGTAGCTTTATGCAATTACAGTTTGTCTATAAGCTTCTTTTTTTTTAAATGTATTAATGCCGACAGTTAAATGTTGCCAGATATTGCTACGAAAAACAAGCAAAACAAAATAATAATAATAATCCGAAATAAGTTCAAAGCTTGTGTTTTGGAAATAAGGTTAATATATCACTAAACCTTTCCACATTAATAACTTCCTAAAGTGTCACATTAAATCAGAAAAACAGGTGACTACTGCCACCTTTCTATTAGGTGGATCTGGCAACACGGAGGCTGCACCCGCGTTCACAACGCGCTCTCAAGCCCCGTTCAGTTCACTGCGCCGAGAGCTTGACATTTTATTTTTGAATGTAAAAAAAATGACCGAGGTCCGGACCTCGGTGACCTCATAGCTGGCTACGGCCATGGTGTTTATTTGAGTAATAATCTTGTGTTTTAGTGTCTGTATTTTTTTATTTATTTGTATTTATTTTATTTATTTGTTTATTTTTTATTTTTTGGGGTATTTCTCTAACTTTTGCTATTTTGATTGTATTGTTGATTATCTTAAAAAAAAAAAAAAAAAAAAAAAAAAAAAAAAAAAAAATAACGCTTCAGTCAATGGGAGGATCAGAAACCTCTCAGATTACATAAAAAATATCTTAATTTGTGTTCCGAAGATGAACGACGGTCTTACGGGTTTGGAACGACATGAGGGTGAGTAGTTAATGACAGGAATTTCATATTTAGGTGAACCAAGCCATAATCCTACCTAACTACCTTACTAACTGTTCATAAGCAGTAATTAGGAGTTTATTGAGGCAAAGTTAAAAAAGTTCAAAAGAACCGTTGTTAATTATATATATATATATATATATATATATATATATATATATATATATTAATCTTACAAACTAATGAATGCATTCATGATAGTGTATCATGATTTTCACCAAAATATGAAGCAGGACAACTTTTTTTTAACATATAATATATATATATAAATATTATTCCAAACTTTTGACCGGTAGTGTATACATATCTACATATTATGTGCATATGGTTAATGATTTAAACAAACCCCTAACCCTAGGTATTAAATGTAACTCATCCTGCTCTGTTTGTGTTACAGACGTGAATTATTCATCAAATCATGCGGC
>NW_026606761.1:122500-135000 GCF_029890125.1 Rhinichthys klamathensis goyatoka
TTTTTCTCCTCTCTCCTCCTGGTTCCTCTTCCACGGCATGGTTGCCATTCATACTCATCCTAAATATTATTTGCATCTCAAAATTAATTTGCCAGTTGGCATACTGTTTTTTTTTAAGGTTAATATTACCCACAATTCCTTACTCTGGGGAAGTTTTTGTGGGGAAGTTGTTCTGGGATAGAGGCTTTTCTTTGTACTTGTACAGTTAAAACATAATATAAAAAAGAGGTCTGTGGTATTAAGACACAATCCAATATGGCAAAACTATTATCTGATGTATCTGATAAAATACCCAAAATATATATTAGAAAATATTTTTGTTTCGTTGCTATATTTCATATTTTTTAACACCTATATAGGCCTACTGTAGTTTTTTTTACACTGAGTTTGTTTTAATCCAAACATTTGGGTTTCTATAAAATGTATTCTGATAAACAAAATTTATTTTCTCGACCTCCAATTACATTTTATAATAGCTTCTTTAAAATAATTTAATATATATATATATATTTCAAATTTGACCGTGTCTACAGCATATAGGTTTCATTCTTACCTTTATATAAGTCAGGATAAACTTAAGCTATTACAGCATGTTTCAGATATTTTACCCACAACAAAAAAGAGAATATATATATTATACGTTATAGGCACGTACTTGCACGTCCTCAATTACAATGAGAAAAAAAATATTTTAATTATTATTATTATTTCACTCTAATAGTAAATCACTGCAAGGCCATTACTATCTAAATTAACCAAATTGTAAATATTGGGCAGAAACCTCTTATCTCCATATTTTGTCTTTTTTTTTCATACATTATTGTCACGCTTTATGTCTGTCTGTGGGTTTTGCAAACATTTAACCAATGAAACGTATTAAAAAGAGCTTGCGACTGAACCTCGAATCTCCATTGGACCCTCAACCTGTCAGTCAAACCTGCTAACTCCGCCCCTCCTCTATCGTGATTCGTCAATAAATAAAGTGCTTCAGCCAATTTTGAGCGTCTCTGCTTGTTTGCAATGCAAGTGTGAATTAAGAACTGGTTCTTTGTGTAAGTACAGCGTTTTCTTTACTCAAGAAACACTACTTTTATATAACCACCAGTAACCTAAGGGGAAACAGAGTGAGAAGAGGCTTCGACATAAGACATTGTTTCAAACAGGTGAAGCTGGTTCTGGATCGTCCTGAAAGGTAGTCTCTGTCCTCATGTTGTCAAACGCAGCTGTAGTGTATGCTAATCTGGTCTAATCGCAGATTAATTGCCATTAGTTTGAACACATTGCTCGTTAACCGCTTAAATGAGCAGTGATAAGTGACTCGAGGAGGAGGGGTGAACGCAGAGAAATGCCACAACAGCTTCGGGGAACTCATTGAATAAAAAGCCAAATAAAACTATGAGGTGAATGTTTCTACCCCGGGAATATTGAGGAGGAGAGTTTCTGTGCTGTCTCTTTGCACACCGACAACGGTAATAGGCCTTTTAAGTGACCACTCACACACACACACACACACACACACACACACACACACACACACACACAGTTCTTTCAGCTCAAACACATACACACACAGGTCTGGTGATAGATCATTTTTAATCGCTGTGAAATGCATTAAAATAATAAAGCGTATTGGGATCGGCCAGGGTGATGAATAGCCCCTGCCTTCGTTATCGCATTATCTACACTAACAGAGATATTGCGACCAGCGCGCGCACAGACACATGTGCCACTTTCCCAATAACAAAAGTCGCATATTAAATTCCAACACACTAACCAGGGATAAAGGACCAGAGAGAGAGAGGGAATGGGTTTTATTTTGCTTTTGTTAGGACTGTGATGCTATATTCCAGGGAATTGCTTTACACCAGATAACACCCTTGTGTTTGTTATATATTCTATTTGTGGTTTAATTTGCTTAATTATTGATATTCATTAAGATTCAGGCAGTGGAATAGATGGATCTTGCACATGATAATGCTATATATTTAGCCTATGTGTGTATATATGTACATGTGTGTGTGTATATATACTGTATACATAATGTGTGTGTATATATATATATACTAGTTTTTTTTTTACATTCATGTGCACACATAGGCTAAATATGTAGCATCATCTCATATATACTGTGAATGTGTGGGTATATGTATATATTGCTGAATAGTTTCATTGATATTTGTTGTCACACTGTCTTGAAGGTGAAGGATCTTCCAGTTTCAGTATGGAGACTTTATTACTGCGAATGCAACTTATGTGATCAGGATCGCAGTCACGTTTACAAGGAACTAATCTCGGGATTTGCCAAAGTTTGCCAGGTTAGTGACATCAAATTTAAAATATATTCAGATTTTTGTTTGTCAACTAGGTATCAAGAAACATAACAATATATTCCTACATGGTTAAAGTCAGTCAAATAATCTTATTATGCTTGGATGGACAGAAATTCTCATTACAAACTTTTTTCTTTTCTTTTTTACCTCTATTTCTCCATTGTGTCTTCCTCTTCATGTCTTCCCATGATTCCCCTCCTTATCCTCCTCCCATTCTTCCCGAGGTCAGGAATCTGAGTTACTGAATTACTCTGTGTGTGCTTTTGCCCTTATTATTTGATGATATTTTGATGACAAACCAGGATGATGGATAACCTACTAAAAGTGTGTGTGTGCATGCGTGCATGTGTGTGTGTGTGTGTGTGTGTGCACCTGCACTCCCAAGTTCTACGGTTTGATATGTGTTAATTGGCCAATGATGAATAGCTGGTCAGACTAAATCAGTCAAAAGAAAGACATATGAAGGAATGGGGGAGTTTTGTTGAGGTAGAGATCAATATGAAAATACAACATAGAAATATAATTTAAATAAGAGATTTTTGAAAAAGTCCCACATGAAGAAAATCCCGAAGAGCACATATCATTTCATCCCTCATTTCATTGTGTATTTTTGAATTCATTTCCGATCTGTGTTCTTTACACTAGATTTTAGACTCATGCACATGCGTATCTCTCCGATTATCGTCTTTGCAGTCATACTGTAATCTGACTGTTTAAACATGATCATGCAACAATGTTTTTCTGAGAGAAAACAGGACACAATTCTTAAACTTCCACAGAAAAACAAGTACAAAGAAATTAATTCACTGGGTCCGGAGAATCTCCCAGAACAGAGAGTCTCATGAAAACATGTCCAGGTAACATTTTCCCCAGGATGAAAAAAAAAGAAAGAAGAAAATGCATTGTTTGGTTTGTGTTGTATTTGCCATTGCTTTGAGTTTGTGACATTATTTTCATGGCGATTAAGCACATTTAACCCTAATTCTCATCTTGATGTTGCAGATGTTGTTTTATTACTGTCACAGTATGAGTACGTGGTCCAAAAGTAGCTTATATTTTATTCATTGTATGTATTAGTGTGTGTGTGTGTGTGTGTGTACAGTATATGTGTGTGTACCATATTTGTGTGTGTGTTTGTGTACTGTATGTGTGTGTACCGTATGTATGTGTGTGTACCGCATGTATCCGTGTATGTATTAGTGTGTGTGTGTATACGTGTGTGTGTACAGTATATGTGTGTGTACCATATTTGTGTGTGTGTTTGTGTACCGTATGTGTGTGTACCGCATGTATGCGTGTATGTATTAGTGTGTGTGTTTGTGTGTATATGTGTGTGTACCATATTTGTGTGTGTGTACCGTATGTATGTGTGTGTACCGCGTGTATGTATTAGTGTGTGTGTGTGTGTGTGTATGTGTGTGTGTGTACAGTATATGTGTGTGTACCATATTTGTGTGTGTGTTTGTGTACTGTATGTGTGTGTACCGCATGTATGCGTGTGTGTGTGTGTGTATGTATGACCTCAACACATTTTGAGAGATGTTTACTGTGCATTTCAAGCATCTCTGACTTTTTTTTGTTGTTGAATCAAAAAGAGCTTTATGTTCCATGATAATAATAAAAAAAAGTGTTTGAACAGCGAGAAGGGGAGTAAAAAATCTCTGCAAACTGTTCCTTTAATCATTGTAGTAACAGTTTAACATTCCCTCATTCATATACTGGAGTGAAATGTGACCTAGACAAGTTTTGTGAGCGCTTCTGCTTCTGCATTATCTTGTTACCTCTCATGGCCACTAGAGGGCGTCAGAAGAAAAGGATTTTGGTTGTAGAAAAAGTTAGTTTGCAAATTACAAATTGCATTTGCACTTTCTTTTCTATGTGCATTTTGAAGGTACAAAGTCTTAATACTTGAGGTCCGTGTGGGTCGCAGAGAGACGGGCAGTAAATGAGCAGATATGAAGAAAATGACAGTCTGGCTTCCTCAGGTTTGTTCACGGTTACATCATCAGGTTTTGTTTGCTCGTCCTCTACATCCAAACTGGGCCGATATCGAGATCATCACACGTCAGGGCAGGGAATATGTGTAATGTTAAAAATACCTGACATAAAAGAAGGCTGCATGAATTTCCTTGACCTGCCATAGAGACTATCTATCCTGTACTGTTTTTAGATCTCAAATATATGACATTAGATTCTGATTGTCACCTGTATGTTGATTGTCAGTCACTTTTGGATGGTTGGTCACTTTATTTTTATGAGAGCAGATTAGATGTTATGGCCTGCTGGGAGAACAAAAGAGAAGGAGATTAAAAAACAACTGACCTTTCCTTACAATTTTAAAGGAATTTATTTACTGACCCCCATGAACACACCAAAATACTGTTAATCATTTTCCCATCCACTGAAACTCTGAAATCTCAAGGTTTGAGAGTTGCTTTCTAGAGCTATGGCAAGATTTTTAGCAAATCACAACTGACATTTCAGTCTTTTTTTTTTTGTGTGTGTGTGTGTGTGTGTGTGTGTGTATCTTTTTTAGACAAATGTCGCTTAAAAGGTTTTGTATCAGAAAGAGCTCTGTGCTCCATGAATAAAAACACCATTTGGGAACGCATGAGGGTATGGCAAGCCGTTTTAACTTTTATTCATTTCCAGGATATGAATACTTGATATCAACAATTCAGTTTTCACTAGTTAAAATTATAATTATTGATATCAGGAATAATATTTCTACTAGTAACAATGGCAATTTTTGATATCAGGAATTACATTTTCACTAGTAACAATGCTAATTCTTGACATCAACATTTACATTTTCACTAGTTAAAATGATAATTCTTGATATCAACAATTGAATTGCAACTAGTAAAAACTATAATTCTTGATATCTGTAATTGTATTTTCACTAGTGAAATGTCACCATAGGCTGCCATTCAAAATCAATTCTTGATATCAAGAATTGATTTCTTACTAGTTGAAATTCCAATTTCACAAATCAGAAATACAATTCTTACTAGTAAAAACCTTTATTTTTGATATCAAGAATTAAATTGTCACTAGTTGAAATGTCTATTCTTGATATCAACAATTGAATTGCTACTAGTAACAATGTTCATTTTTGATATCAATAATTCAATTTTCACTAGTGACAATGTTAATTTTTGATATCAATAATTACATTGTTACTAGTAAGAACGCCATTTTAGATATCTGAAATAATATTGATATCAGAAATACATTTTCAGATATCAAAAATTAAAAATTTTACTAGTAGCAATTCAGTTTTTGATATCAAGAATAGACATTTAGACTAGTGATAATTTAATTATTGATATCAGGAATTCGCATTTTTACTAGTAACAATGTAATTATTGATATCAAAAATTATATTTCTACTAGTAAGAAATCAATTCTTGATATCAACAATTGATTTTGAATGGCAGTCTATGGTGACATTTCACTAGTGAAAATACAATTACAGATATCAAGAATTACATTTTTGATATCAATAATTCAATTGTTGATATCAACAATTGAATTGTTGATATCAAGAATTCAATTGTTGATATCAACAATTGAATTGTTGATATCAAAAATGTAATTGTTGATATCAAAAAATGTAATTGTTGATATCAAAAATGTAATTGTTGATATCAACAATTCATATCCTGGAAATGAATAAAAGTTAAAACGGCTTGCCATATGAGGGTGAGTAAAAATTACATTTTTTTAAAGAAATTAATTCACCAGCCCTTTAGATGTATCTCCCTTTAAACCTTCAGTAAAATGAATCCCATGAAAACATGTCTAGATTACATTTTACACCAGAAACAAAAATTTAATTTGCTAAACAAAAATGAAGCTTTAGACTCTAATGCATCTCTAGACTCTAATCTAGTGCATCCAGAGGTTTGTTTGTTTATTTATTATAATATATATATATATTCCAATGTGTCAGATTTCACTCTTAAATAAACAAGTTTATATATTTGATTGTTTGTATGTGAAATGTAACATAGACAAAGTTTTATGACAAATTCACCCAGCAACTGAACAGATTTCTTAGTGCCTCTACATTATCTTGTTACCTCTCAAGGCCACCAGAGGGCGTCAAAAAAAGCATTTTGGTTGTAGAAAAAGTTATCGATTAAGTAAATAAACTGTTATTTTTACAATATTCATACTACCTTTTATTCCCATTAACTACAATGGTAACCGTAGCACCAGTCGTTGTGTTGCCATCAACCCTCTTCCCGTTTTCAATCTCTTGCAGCAACACACAAGTTCTGGGCCGAAGCTCCGCCCTTTGTGCAGGAGGGGCGTGTCTAATCATTAGCCCCTCCTCCATTGCCGTTATCGGTATTTCCCTCCGTGTTTTACATCCTCGTCCTCCACATAGCAGCTTGGCGTAAGCGGACCTGAAGTCTCTGTTAAGCGTAGCGTAAAGGATAGGATTTAGCGCAGAGTTTGCGTATCCTAGCCAAAGCACCACTGACTGCGCCGTCCGTGGCGGATTATCTTCGTTGCGTATCCCCATTATCGTGAAAAACGTGAAATACGGGAACCAGCACACCACGAACGCACCAAGCACAACCGCAAGCGTCACTGTGGCTTTGTGTTCGCGCAATGCAAGAATCGTCGCGCCTGGAGCCGACGACGAACCCCGTCGAATAGAAATTATCCGTTTCGCCTGCATCCTTGCAATGCGAAAAACTCGGTGGTAGCTCCAGCACATGGCCACCAGGGGGAGATAAAACGTCACGAAGGCGTCCACCAATACGTACGCTGGATTTAACTCAAATCGGCAGTCTCGCGCAGCGTCGCCCTCGCGAATATTTTGCACGCTCAAGTCCCGCGTGTTCCAGCCCATGTGGATGGGGACGAATGAAACGGCAACCGAAACCAGCCAGATTGTCGCTAAAATCGCGCCGACGTGCCACGGAAGCAAAAGCATTGGGTAACGCAGCGGTTCGGTGACCGCAAAGTAACGATCCAAGCTGATAGCGAAGAGATTGAGTATGGAGGCAGTGCATAGCATGACGTCCAACGAAATGTAGATGTTGCAGAAGTGCGCCCCTAGTGGCCAGTCGCCCGTAACTTGGTAAAGGGTGGAAAATGGCAACACGAGGGCGCCCAGTAGAAAGTCTGTAACCGCTAGCGAGACGATGAAGCAGTTGGTGACGTTACGCAGGCGTCTCGTAGAGTACACAGCCAGACAAACCAAAATATTCCCGCTGACAGTGAGGAGGATAAGAAGCGAGAGCGTTACGGCTAGTGCTATCTGAGATGTCATTCTTTGTTTAGTTGTTGTTTTCTTCACTGTTTTATCGATTCCAGGGAATGCACATATTTGCATCTGTCAAATGCAATGCAATTTTTTAGGTCAAGATGTTCAGAATGCAAGGCAATTTTTTAGGTCTAAATGCGTGATTTCCTTCACAGTGTTATTTGTAGGGAAACACTATGAATGCAGGCGTGCTTCTGTGTGTGTTTATCTTGTTTTCTGTTATTTCTTATTTTAAGCATCTGCCAAATGCAATTCTTCAAGATGTTTAAACAGGTCTCCAGTGTATATTCCCAACGGTCTCCTTCCACACACTGCAGGGCACGTCCACCTCCTCCATTCGTCCATCTGTTCATCCATCCACCTTCCGTACATCTATATTCTTGTTCCAGACCTCCGTTAGACTGAAGTGTGTCGGCCTCTGCTGGTCATAGTGAGTTACTACATGTTTCCTCTCCTGTTTAAAAGAGAACAGAGATGCATTTTTTTTTAGATCAGAGGTTGTCAACTTTTCCCAAGCTAAGGGTCCCCTAATTATAAAAAGCTAGACTTTTAACATTGCATAATATATACCATTAATAACATTAACAGATATCACTGTATTATGCTTGACTTTTGCAATACTGTTTTGCAATTAACTGGTTTCATCGTATCTCTTTAATGTGTGACATGATGTTTTATGCTATTTATTTGGGGTCAGGGAAGTCAAACGCTGCAACTGAACCACAAAACCAAACAACAAGTGAACTGTCACCCATGAACACTGACCTGTTACTCGAGCACATGCCAGCGATGCAGTTTGGTCTGCCTTTTTAGTTGCGTTTTGCTCTTCGAATAATATTTTATATGTATGAAGAGAAACAAGGAATGGTTTAAAGCAAGTATCTCTGTATATTCAGACATCTTGCAAGAGTAATAATGAATCAATTCCAGACACTAATACTGTTTAAAAGGGTCAGTAAGGTTTTTTAAAAGTTATTTTTGAAAGAAAATACTTTTTTAACAAGGATGCATTAAATTGATCAAAAGTGACAGTAAAAGCATTTAATTAAATATAATAAATAAAAAAATCCTGTAAAAAATTAAGCACAGTTTCCACAAAATAAGCAACATTGATAAAAAAAAAAAAATATATATATATATATATTAAGCAGTAAACTTTTTTTCAACAACGTTTTTAACATTGATAATAATCATAAATGTTTCTTGAGCATCAAATCATCATATTAGAGTGATTTCTGAAGGATCATGTGACACTGAAGACTGGAGTAATGATGCTGAAAATACAGCTTTGACCACAGGAATAAATTACACTTTACTATATATTTACATAAAAAACAGTTATTTTAAGTTGTAATAATATTTCACTATTTTACAGTATTTATGATCAAATAAATGCAGCCTTGGTGAGCAGAAGACAGAAACATAAAAAAAAAATCTTACAGACCCCAAACTTTTGACCGATAGTGTACGACTCTTTACATCCATACAACACAATAGTGTGACATTCAAAATGACATCATTAAGGGAAGATACACATTCTTCCACATAACTCAGAGAACAACAAACATGACATCAGTGTAAACAATGCAGAAAACGGTAAAAACCGTCAACAACTGGGAATTGTGCATGAATAATTCATAAAGCAGTGCAGTCTGGGAAACAGTCCTACATCCACACCCTTGAACATCATACAGTAGGTTTACTTCATGTTTAAGGGGTTGCCGACCCCTGCTCTTTATAGCAGAACTTTTGGGAAACACTTTGAAATATATAATACTCTTATGGCACTCACTAAAGCAGGTGATTTTATTATCAGGTTTCAGCTTCACACACACACACACACACACACACACACACACACACACACACACACACACACACGTGTTTGTTTGGCTACAAGTTGATTTTATTATCAGGTTTCAGCTTCACACACACACACAGACACACACAGACACACACACACACACACACACACACACACACACACACACACACACACACACACACACACACACACACACATACGTGTTTGTTTGGCTACAAGTTGATTTTATTATCAGGTTTCAGCTTCACACACACACACACACACACACACACACACACACACACACACACACACACACGTGTTTGTTTGGCTACAAGTTGATTTTATTATCAGGTTTCAGCTTCACACACACACACACACACACACACACACACACACACACACACACACACACACACGTGTTTGTTTGGCTACAAGTTGATTTTATTATCAGGTTTCAGCTTCACACACACACACACACACACACACACACACACACACACACACACACACACACACACACACACACGTGTTTGTTTGGCTACAAGTTGATTTTATTATCAGGTTTCAGCTTCACACACACACAAACACACACACACACACACACACACACACACACACACACACACACACACACACACACACACACACACACACACACACACACACACACACACACACGTGTTTGTTTGGCTACAAGTTGAATTTATTATCAGGTTTCAGCTTCACACATACACACACACACACACACACACACACGTGTTTGTTTGGCTACGAGTTGAACATGTTAAGACATTTATTGCAGAGTAACGTAATGCTTTCTCAGGCAACCACACATTGTGTGTGTGTGTGTGTGTGTGTGTGTGTGTGTGTGTGTGTGTGTGTGTGTGTGTGTGTGTGTGTGTGTGTGTGTGTGTAGGACAATACGTTGAAAGGGAACAGAATGCTCTAACACTCATATTAGTGTAGCACAACAAAAATGGCACATTACGATCAAAGCCTGAGTGGAGATAATGTCATATTATCTGCACACATTAGCTTTGTTCAGTGTTCAAAGTAAACACACTCTTTTCTTCTTCCTTGAAGAGACTTTATAAGCACTCGATAGCGGCACATTCCTGGACGGATTCTGATTTTCTATATGAATAGATTCACACGACTTGCAGTTTTTTCTTTTTAAAATGCTCACAGACTTTGACCTTGCTTCTGCTGAAAGCTTTTCCACGGTCGGTGTGTGTGTGTGTGTGTGAGAGAGAGATAGGAGGAAGAAATTAATAGCTGTCACCTGGGTCACTTAAACTATGCAGTATGTTTCCATTTCTAGAGTATGTGTCTTACTATATTGCATTAAATATTAAACTCACCATTTCTGCAGATAGCTATCATATTAGTTCTTTTTATTTTATCCCAATGCCATAATGAAGGGAATTCGAAACCTTTACTTCATTTAAATTTACTTAATTTTACTTTGAATTTATTCAGTATTCCATTATTTTTTCTTTCTCTAATGTTCTTTAATGTATATTACCTTGTAACCAATCAGATCAACGTGTGATCGCCAACGAGTGGATTTCTGAGCTGAGTGAGTGAGTGAGTGAAGGCGGGGCTCATTTGCATATTCATAGAACCGTGTATACTAAATGAGGCAAGGGTGTCGAGTTACATTCAAGCTATTTTAAGGCATGATGATTTTTTTTCATGCAAAAAAACGTTTACAAATGTCATTTTGGTGATCAAAGATGAGTTTTAATGGATACAATTATTGACTACAGGGGACTTTAAGTTAAGTGAGATGGTACTTGGGTGTGTGTCAACCATTTTTGAGAAATAAATTAGCTTGATTCAACTATGACTATGCAGGGAAAATGTGGATCCCATGTCCAAAGCATTTGAGAACGGCTGGTCTAGAGCAACATCTGTCTCTATCTTAGTATCTCATTCATTTAAGTATCACTTTTTTTCTCAGATGTTTCTGTTTGAGTTCCCAAAGAGATCTCTGACTTTTGATTAAACTTTGAACAGATTATGAAATATTTAACATTTGCTTCGGCAATGTCAGCATGGCACATCTGCCTTCTGACAAGCCCTTTTCAATTAAGATCGTTTTCAACTTAACAGTAACATAAAATGATAGTATTAATGCTGCAAAGTTCTATAATTATGAATAAATGCAATTTCAGCTGTAAAGCAGTTCTGATACTTTAATAATACTTTCACGTTTAATGGTTTATTATTATTTTTTTTTCGTGATGAAGTGTTTATGAGTTATAACATTTAATTTAAATTAAAAACTAAGTCTATAAAATGATGGAACCCCTAGAAAATTTGGTCCCACTTTATATTAAGTGTCTTTAAGTGCTATGCACTTACATCTAAAAATAAGTACAATGTACTTATTGTGTTCAGGTTGTATTGTAAAACACTTTTGCTGCTATTGAGGTGTGATACGGATAAGGTTAGGGTCAGGTGTGGTGGTATGGGTAGGTTAAGGTGTTAGGGAAGGGTCAATAGTGTAATTACAAATAAATGAATTACAGCTGTAATTACATGCAGGTATTTTTAAAATATAAGTACAATGTAAAAACGTGTATGTACACAATAAGTCCATTGTATCAAATTATAAATTTCAATGTAAGTACGTAGTAGTTAAAGCCACTTAATATAAAGTGGGACCAAAAATTCTAAATATGATGCGCCTGACGGAACCCTTTAAGATTCCATGGAACCTTTTCTTCAAAGAGTGACACATCATTTTATTTTTTTTAATTTTTATTAAACAGTTGAAATGTTTTCTCAATGATCTTGCCTGTAAAAGTGGACAGGTGGCGTGTTTTGGTGTGATTTTGATGACTTCATGTTCCTGTGTGTTTAAGTGTCCGCTCTGCTCCGATCATTGATTGGCTTGTTTCCTCCTCATTTCTGAGGCTGTCGGGAAGTCTTTGAGGAATACAGCCGCTCGTCTTTTGATTGCTTCTGACAAGCATGGTCGTCATGGGTGTTGGGTTGCTAGGAAACCGTATCCTTTTAAATGATGAGATGATTTGTTTGTTATTTCTGAAGTAAACTGAAGAGGTGCGATGTG
>NW_026606761.1:140000-183888 GCF_029890125.1 Rhinichthys klamathensis goyatoka
GGAAAAAATTACCTCAGAAGTACAGGTAGTTTCATTTGGAGGAGCAACGGATCCAGCCGAGGAATAGGTACATTCTTTATTTTCAAGTGCTTTGTGCTAATCGCGATATGAAATAGTGTCTGTAAACAAAAAGACTGTTTGAATCGCGTTTTTGTGTGTGAATGAATGAACAGCTTTTACCTAACTATATTCCAATACTGAGATGAGTAAAAATCGACTGAAATATGTTGAAATTAAATATTTTTGTATAAGCAACGTATTAAACTGCAAATTAACATTTATATGTCCTAATCATAAAAACGATATGTTACATATGAAAGACAAGATGTCGTTTTTACTGTAAAATACTGCCACATCAAATAAGCTTGTTTGCTAAGATGTTATTATAGTGTTTGTTCGATTGTAGGCTATATTCAAACTAATTAATCCGCAACTGTGAAATATGTAGGATAAAATGTATACTTTAGTATATACAAAGAAAGATTACATTTGAAATATAGTTAAAATTTTAATTGTTGTTGTAATTGTAACCTTTTTATTAAAATAGCAAAAATATATGTAGGCTACATATAAATAAATCTTAGGTAAATCTTAAAAGCTCAATATAAGCCTCCTCTTTAAATTATTTGTATTGTGTTTTATTAGTGACACATTTGGGATATATTCCCAAACTTTCTGTAAAAACAGCATGAGAATTAACTGCACAATTACTAGAAATGTTTACATTTGATATTATACAATTTGCAAGCACAATTTGAAAAATAAATAAATAATTGGAACTGTGAACCAATTTTGTATTATATAGGCCTATATACACTCACCGGCCACTTTATTAGGTACCCCATGCTAGTAACGGGTTGGACCCCCTTTTGCCTTCAGAACTGCCTCAATTCTTCGTGGCATAGATTCAACAAGGTGCTGGAAGCATTCCTCAGGGAGTTTGGTCCATATTGACATGATGGCATCACACAGTTGCCGCAGATTTGTCGGCTGCACATCCATGATGCGAATCTCCCGTTCCACCACATCCCAAAGATGCTCTATTGGGTTGAGATCTGGTGACTGTGGAGGCCATTTTAGTACAGTGAACTCATTGTCATGTTCAAGAAACCAATTTAAAATGATTAGAGCTTTGTGACATGGTGGAAGTAGCCATCAGAGGATGGGTACATGGTGGCCATAAAGGGATGGACATGGTCAGAAACAATGCTCAGGTAGGCCGTGGCATTTAAACGATGCCCAATTGGCACTAAGGGGCCTAAAGTGTGCCAGGAAAACATCCCCCACACCATTACACCACCACCACCAGCCTGCACAGTGGTAACAAGGCATGATGGTTCCATGTTCTCATTCTGTTTACGCCAAATTCTGACTCTAACATCTGAATGTCTCAACAGAAATCGAGACTCATCAGACCAGGCAACATTTTTCCAGTCTTCAACTGTTCAATTTTGGTGAGCTCTTGCAAATTGTAGCCTCTTTTTCCTATTTGTAGTGGAGATGAGTGGTACCCGGTGGAGTCTTCTGCTGTTGTAGCCCATCCGCCTCAAGGTTGTGCGTGTTGTGGCTTCACAAATGCTTTGCTGCATACCTCGGTTGTAACGAGTGGTTATTTCAGTCACTGTTGCCCTTCTATCAGCTCGAACCAGTCTGGCCATTCTCCTCTGACCTCTGGCATCAACAAGGCATTTCCGCCCACAGAACTGCCGCTCACTGGATGTTTTTTCTTTTTCGGACCATTCTCTGTAAACCCTAGAGATGGTTGTGCGTGAAAATCCCAGTAGATTAGCAGTTTCTGAAATACTCAGACCAGCCCTTCTGGCACCAACAATCATGCCACGTTCAAAGTCACTCAAATCACCTTTCTTCCCCATACTGATGCTCGGTTTGAACTGCAGGAGATTGTCTTGACCATGTCTACATGCCTAAATGCACTGAGTTGCCGCCATGTGATTGGCTGCTTAGAAATTAAGTGTTAACGAGCAGTTGGACAGGTGTACCTAATAAAGTGGCCGGTGAGTGTATATATATATATTGTCATTGCATTCTTGTGGCTCAGTGACACACCTGAATGAAAGGGTCATTAGTATGCAGCCCCATTATGCGCTCATTATGCGGGCCCATTGTCTTCTCAGGTGTGAATCACAGCAGGTCACACCCCTGCGCATATTGCCTTTCCAAACAAAAAGTGTCATTTTTAAATTTAAACCAATCTATTGTTTTATGTGAATGATTAGGCAGGATGATTTTCAGATCATTTTGAAGAAAAAACTCTAGGCGACAACATCCATTAGTCAAAAGTCTTGTGGACAGATATGTAGTATGTGTTTTGTGGCCTTATTTCAGAAACTTTAAGTTTTAGTTTTTTCAATAACCACGCATTAACAATATTCTCTCAAAAATACAAAAATGTACATACATGTTGATAACACATTATGGTAGCCCTGTTTGTGCTTAATAGAGTGTAATTACACCTTTGCCAGTAATATGTTTATAAGCAACTGAAAAAAGCACAAATGTCAGAGTATGTCAAAACATCTCAAGGACCCCAAAAACACCTTGGACCCCAGAGGGTTAAGAAATTCAAAGTTTAAGTAAGCAGAACTGGCAGATTTCTATTTTGTACTGTTAATTGTTCTTAATTTGACAATTTTGAGTATAATAATTTATACATTTAACTTAAACTTTCATGTAATTTCAATGTGAACACTTTTATTAGTATAAACTAGCTTTAACAAGCTAGTTTGCTAACAGACTATTTGTTAACATGTTAACAATAGTATGTTATAGAGTAGCACTTGCTGTATGAGTGCAGCAAAATAAAGGTTTTATCTAAACTATCCTAACAGAAATTCTTCTAAATTAGCATAACAAAACATTAACCACTACTAAATCTTCCACTTAACATTAATCTTGCATAAAAAACATTATATTACACTTAATTTGAGCATTTACTCTCCCTTTCGAGGGCCATTGGCAAAGCATGCTGGGAAATAGACATCTCAGCCGTTTCAGTTAAACTTAAGTTCGTCTAAATTAAAAGAAATAATTTCATAAAACTCAAAACAAAGAAACAGTTCAGTTTACTTAAAATATATCAGTTCTGTGAACTTGAAAGAAAAAGAAAGTGAGAAATACTCATAAAAGTTAATTTGACTAAACTAATTAGTTTAATTTAAGTTTTTCCTACTCAAACCAATTAATTATTTTGAGCGTTAGGGTTTACAGAACCCATAAAGTATGATATTAATGTGTATATGATCACTAATAAGTGTTATAAATACTTATTCACATTGAAAAAAAAAACAAATAATAACTCACCGCAAAAGCACTAAAACTTTAACTTAAACTCAAAATTAAAATACAAAAACAGGAAATACAAAATAAAACCGAATTACAAAAAGACCCTTCTACTCAAAAATCTGCATAATGAACTCTGAGTGTTTTCAGTGCAATTAAAACATTTGTGTTACCAATATAATAAAAGCTTAATTGAAATTGAAACTTATTTTATTTCAGCTAGTTGCTAAAGTAACATTTCTCATTTTAATTTAGTGATGTACTAAAAAACTGAAATAAAAATGAAAAAGTATAAAGACATAATGAATAACAATAATAATAATGACAAAACACAATGAAATTAATACAACTTTAAAGTTCAAATAAAAAGTATACGAAAAATAAAAACAAATAAAAACAGACATTTCTACTTATTTAAGTTTTTATTTTTGTTCTATTATAATTTGCTTTTGTTTTTATATATGTAGTTTTCATGATAATTTTTTAGTAGTTTTGTTATGTGCTTTTGTGAATTGATTTTTTTTTTTATATTTCTATTTAGATTTAATTTATTTACTTATTTTATTTCCACTTAATAAATTTAGTACTTCAACTTATTTCAGTTTATTGCCAAGGCAACATTTCTATAAAACAAATACAAAGTATATAGACATAGCCTACTTAAAAATAATAATAAAAATGACAAAAATACACCACAAAATCACTAAAACTTTAACAAAAATAAAACTAAAATTGTAAATAAAAACTTTCTACTTGTGCTATTTCAGTTTAAGTTTATAGTTTAATATTTTGAATTAGCTTTTGTCTTTATACTTTTAGTTTTCATGGTACATTTTTTGTTACATTTTTAATAATTTCATTATGTGCTTTTGTCAATTTATTTGTTTTTTAAATATTGCTTTTTAGATTTAATTAATTTCAGTTTCAGTTTTAATTTTTCATTTCCAGTTATTAGTTTTAGTACTTCAACTTATTTTTTTAATAATTTACTTTATATCACTTTATATTTCCAAGGCAACATGCGTTCAGTTTGAGTTTTTTGGATTTTCCTTTATTTCTGCTTTATTTCAATGAACAGAAATGTTTTAATATTTTTAATTTTAGTTAATGATAATAACGCTGAAGCTGCATGATGAAGTCTGTGCACCATCTCTCAGAGAGAGTGCCCTCTGTAGCCTACTGTCGGTATTGCGCCTGAATATTGACATTATTCTGATGTTTGATGAGTACAGATACAGAGCTTGTTTGTGTGTTTGTATAAACCTGCTTGCGTTAAGTCTCTCAGATGCATAAATCAAACATCTTAGGCTTTATCTCGTCCCACACCAGATGTTTCCTCCAGCATTAAAGATTAATAAATGATGATTTGCGTGCTCCATCACACACACCCTAATACACTGTAGATCACAGCAGAGTTTGGGACTCAACACATAGTACATGATCCATATAAAAGCCATTGAAACGTGTGCTTTAGTCGTCATGCTGAAGTTGTGCTGCGTTGCGTATGTCAGCCGATGGAAGGCCAAAAGAGGAAGAGGAAGAAGCAGACAGTCAGACAGAGAGGAGGAGGAGCACTTCATGCTGGTTATTTCTCACACCCTCACCCAAAAACACAGCCGGTGTAGGACATCAGAAAGGAACTGAGACACTCTGAAAGATTACATACAGACAGAAAGAGACGCAGGAGAGCGTTTCAAAGTCCAAGCAATGGCTCCTTGGACAAAAACTAGCTCTGAAAGATATGGAGTTGGTGAGTTTGGCCTTTTTTGTTGTGATTCACCTGTGCAGGAATGAATGTTTTCTGTGTATTTGTGTGTGTGTTTGTGTATATCCCCGGCGCCTCTCGCAGCGGCCGTCTGTAGTCGCATGAATTCAGTTCCTATTTCTCCGGATGTGGGCAGAGACGGATCAGACAAGCGGCTCGACAGTCACTGGCCTAAACAGATTGCAGCATTTTATCTTTTAGCACTTGTTTTTTGCTTTGAAATCCTGCAAATATTCAGATTTATGATGATGCGGTCTTGCAATGCTTGTTAGCATTAGAAATGGTTTATTAAAGTCAAAAATATAATTGAATGCAACTGAATACACCTGAAATAACTTCTTAAGGAACCTCTGCACATTTTCACTTATTACAGTCTAAAGCATTTGCCTTTTCAGTCTGTTTGCTGAACGAATGTGCTTTACGGTTTCACAACACAAGAGGAACATTTAATTTTTAGAGGATGCCTGCGTGAAATGAGATCTCTTTAGTATCTTGATTGTTTCTCATAGACCGCACTGAGAAGAGAAAGCCATCTTCTCACACAAGCCTCCTCTAGAGCTTCATCTCACTAATGTCTCCAAATGTGCTCATATTTGCTCAAGTGTGCAATCAAAAGTCAGAGATCTCAGTTTCAACTCGTACGTTTCTCATAAAATAAATGAAATCAAATTCTAAACGTATAATAGTGTTTGAATTAGAATAAAATAACACCGATTGTGTCCGTTTTCTCTGAAGGAATTGGAGAAACTAAATTAAATTAAACCAAACACGTGAGAACTTCATTAAGTCTCTTTGGTTGCCCATTTTTTGGGAAGAAATATTTCATGCAAATGACATTTGAAATCCACTTTAAGCTTGTGTGTGAAGCGTCCAGGAAGAGCAGTGCTAGCTTGAGATGGTGACGCTGATTAGAGTAACTTTATTTAGAGTTATTTGTGAATGTTGAACTCGCACTATGAGTTATTTTTGTGCGAAACAGTCTTGAAATGAATGCAAAAGTGTTCTGATGGCGATGTTAGTGGCTCTGGTTCTGGTCTGGTGTAGTCAGCAGTTTTCTAGCTCACTATAGTGAAAAAATGAGGATATTGCACATACTAAAACTTATGAACTAATTCGCTTTCTGCTCATGCAAATGCATATGAATTGCTTATTGAAAGAAAGTTATTTTAATTGTAAACATGCTGATGGCGGCGTGTATCTGTGTGTGTGTGTGTGTGTGGTGTGGCACAGGAAGCTGCTCTGAGAGGAAGTAGGCCAACGAACTCGTACTTGCAGAAATAAAGTGTGTGTGTGTGTGTAATATGATGTTCTCCATCTCTGCAGTTTAATATATCCATGTCATTGATGTTGGCTAAAGAATTAATGTTCAGTGTGTATGTCGTCCTGCAGCGTTTGTGCAACACACATGAATTGCAGGACTTTTTTCACACCAGACAAGAAGAAAGCAAAGTAGTTGAGGACAGTTTCTTATCGTTCTTAACGGGAGCATTGAAGGATCTCATTCTGCTGTTTTGCTGGGCATCACTTGAGAAATCAATCCAAACTGTGACTTCACTTTATGTGTTTTAAAATGCAATTTGTATTTTCTCTGAAGTTAAGTGGAATTTCAACGCCAAAGCGGAAAAGCAGTTGTCCTTGGCTGTCGGGGACACGGTACACATACAGGAGTCATGTGAAGGTGAGGGATTCTGGGATGTTGCATTTACTTTTGGTTTATGCATTTAACAGAATTTGTTTATATTGCATGGAAAGTGTACATTTGATCAGTTCATGCGTTCCCTGGGTATTAAACCCGTTGCTAGCGTCATTCTCTACTGTTTGAGCTGGGGTTTTAGGGTGTGTGTTCACACTTGGCATGTTTGTTTTGGATTAAAACGTACCCTGGTGCGATCGCTCTGTTAGGGTGTATTCACACAAGGAAAGTCCGCTAGTTCACTTGCTTTGGTCCGGACCAAATACACTGTTGATTTTTTGTGGCTCGCTTTCACACTGCCCTTTTTGCATTGCAATTGACCCTTCGCTAAGCCCCGCCCTCCCTAGTTACTGTTGCTACGCCTGTCAAGCTTTCGCGCCTGCCACGTCTATTACAGTGTGTATGCACCGGTGTCAGACATTCCCAAGGAGATAATTAGTAATTTTTGGCGAACGTGTGAAAATCTGAGAGAGCAAGACAAAAGGGACTGCAGTATGCATTCAAGGGATATATATCCACGACAAAATATGCAACCGATTAGAGAATAATTTCATAAAAATTGAAGCTAAATCCTATGTTCCCAGCGCAAACAGCAACCGCCTCATACGCTGATCATTCAAATGGGAAACACACAAATTGAGGAACCGCTATGTTCGTGCACAGCAGGGTAAGTGAAATGTGAAAATAATCTAATAATTTTAAATCAAACAGTTTATGCAGATTTATCCATAAATCTTGTGGAATAACACTAACACCGGGAGTTAGTGTAAAGGTAACGTTACTCAGTCAGGGGTAGTAGGCCGTCGATTAACAAAATGCTTAAATATATTTTAAAGTATGTCAGTGAGCCTCCGTCTTGTCTTTAATCGTCTTATTTTACGTTAAAATATAATATGCATTATGAACAAAGAACCGTCCTTATTTCCAACTTCCAAGCAATAGGTGTTTTTATCCTGTCGACAGAGTTGTGAACGGGGTCTCACACAGTGCTTGATCCACGCCCATTATTTCTCCCCTTGGCTTTTAGATTTTTCGGGAAGGAAAACAATTCCACACTTTTAGGATACCGGGTATCAGATTTGCACAATCCATACGCACAACGCTCCTCGCTCGAAAGCTTGCCAGACCTCCCGCGCCTAGTTACGGTTGCTAAGACACGATTGGCCAGTGGCGGTTTTCGGGCGTGGCTTAGCGAAGGGTCAATTGAGCCAAAATTTGTAAACAAATTCAACATTCATTGGACAGAAATTCACCTTAAACGAACCGTACCAAAACTTGTTTGGAACCGCACCGAGATCACCTCTTCAGCTTGGTCTCGGTACGGCTGCTTGATCCACACCCGAGTGCCCAAAAGATCCGCACCAGGAGGGGTAACGAACTTGAACTTGAGTGAATACACCCTAATGAACGCTCCCATCCGGACCCTGGTGCCACCAAACAAGTGGACCGAGAGTCTGGTCCACTTCCTAACGAAGTCTGGTGCGGTTCGAATTAAATATGAACGCAACTCAGACCACATATATCCTCCTGGGACCCAAGAATAGACTTAGTGGACATTATATTTTAGTGAATTTCTCTGACATCATACATGTCACATGACACAACCTGGGTGTCCTGTAAAGAGCACATTCAGGACTTTTCAGAGATACCAAATGTTTGGAGGTTTCACCATGAAAACAACTTCTCCTTGGTCTTTAAAAATGTCTGACATTAATTTAGTGATCAAATGTAGCATTCTTATGGAAATATGATAATATTTTGTAATTATAATTTAAATTGGACTACTTTTTCAAATTGTATTTCATAAAACAACATCTCAGGAAAATGTTAAGGGGTTTCAAATAAAAAAAATACTTTCTGTTACAGAACAGGGCAATGATTTCAAACGTTTTGAAGACATCAGGACTAAAATCATGTTCATCAGGCATTCTGGGAGACACAACAAGTGAATATGGAAATAAATGATACATCAATATTCCTATGAAATATTAGATATTATTATTAAAATGTTGCCAATTATTACACTTCTTTTTTCATTAAATGTTGCTCCAAGAACACATTAATGTGCAAATTAGATACAGTGTATAGATACATTGCATTGAATGGGAATATTAATTTATGGCCATTTTACCCACGTATTGCAAAAAGTAAAAAAATTATCAATTCATTCCATTATTTATTTCATAACATAGTTGAGAATAATCTTTATACAAATTTTGGTTGAAAAAATCCTGAAACCCCAAAATGTATCGGTGATTGAAGAAAAAACCCATTGTTTTTGCCTATACATATAATTTCATGTCATTTTATTTTTTAAACAACTTAGTCCTGGCGTCCACTACAGAGGACATAGCATAACGTGTGATACGTGTTCTGGGTCTCAGGAGGATATGTAATCGAACCAAAAACAGGACAAAAGGCACCCCTGTTTTTTCTCTCTATAGTCTTTTTGCCCATCACAGTTCAGTACAGGCGTCAGAACCGCATCTCCTCACTGCAGATCTTCGTCTGTGTGTGACGGAGGGATGTGTGTGTGACGCTGTTTTGACTCCGTTACACATTTTATAAGCCCCTCACGAGTTCTCAGCTGGTCGAAATACCATCATATGTAGCTACACACACACAACGAGCGCTTTTAGCCCAGGACACATGTACTGTTTTGAATGATCGGTAAGTTCCGTCGTGAAATAAACATAATAGAAGCCGACCAATCAGGTTGTGAACATCTTTATGCCTTTAGGTTCAGTATCTTTAGGTTCGGTGTAACAGTAAAATGTCAGTGTGAACACTAAGCGGACCAGGACTAAATGTGTTTTTTGTGTTCCGGACTGAAAGCGAACCGAACTACAAGTGTGAACACACCTCTTAATAGTAAAATTGTTAAAGTTCAAGTTACTTTATTTGTACCCGAAGGTAGATTTTGTTTGCAGTAGAGTCCTCATACACACATATGGAAAAACAAAAGAGAACACATATCACACCTCATTCAAACTTAAGACAGTAAAAATTCGGAAATGACAAAAATTAAAATAAGAAGATTATTTGTTCATAACTTTGAGAGTACCTTGCCCGAACTTTCCCTGTTAAGTGCTATGTAAATAAAGGTGACTTGACTATAGAAATGTTCTCATAAATTGGCTGAAATATAAACCAGTCTGTTATTGTTCCAGGATGGTATAAAGGTTACGTGATCAAGAACAAAGACAGAAAAGTGAGTAAATGCATATTTTTTTTATAGTGTTTGTACAAGAGTGAATGTTCTCTTCCCGAATATCTGACCTGAACTTCCTCTACTCCCTGCCGGCTGATTTACTTTCTTCCTTTATTTAAGGGAGCATTTCCTGCCAACTTTATAGAGCTAAAGGAAGTCATCATCGAAAAGAGAGGGTGAGTATGTCCTTCCATCCATCCATCCATCAATCAATTCATCCATCTATCTACCTATCAATCTGACTGTCTTTCTATCTATCTGTCTATCTACCTATCAATCTGACTGTCTATCTATCTATCAATCTGACTGTCTATCTATCTATCTATCTATCTGTCTATCTACCTATCAATCTGACTGTCTATCTATCTATCAATCTGACTGTCTATCTATCTATCTATCTATCTATCTATCTGTCTATCTACCTATCAATCTGACTGTCTATCTATCTATCTGTCTATCTACCTATCAATCTGACTGTCTATCTACCTATCAATCTGACTGTCTATCTATCTATCTGTCTATCTACCTATCAATCTGACTGTCTATCTACCTATCAATCTGACTGTCTATCTATCTATCTGTCTATCTACCTATCAATCTGACTGTCTATCTACCTATCAATCTGACTGTCTATCTATCTATCTATCTATCTATCTATCTATCTATCTATCTATCTATCTATCTATCTATCTATCTATCTATCTATGTTTTTCCATCCATCCATCTGACTGTTTTTTTCCATCCATCCATCCATCCATCCATCCATCCATCCATCCATCCATCCATCTGACTGTTTCTTTCCATCCATCCATCCATCCATCCATCTGACTGTTTCTTTCCATCCATCCATCCATCCGACTGTTTCTTTCCATCCATCCATCCATCCATCCATCCATCCATCCATCCATCCATCCATCCATCCATCCATCCATCCATCCATCCATCCATCCATCTGACTTTCTTTCCATCCATCCATCCATCCATCCATCTGACTGTTTCTTTCCATCCATCCATCCATCCATCCATCCGACTGTTTCTTTCCATCCATCCATCCATCCATCCATCCGACTGTTTCTTTCCATCCATCCATCCATCCATCCATCCATCCATCCATCCATCTGACTGTTTCTTTCCATCCATCCATCCATCCATCTGACTGTTTCTTTCCATCCATCCATCCATCCATCTGACTGTTTCTTTCCATCCATCCATCCATCCATCCATCTGACTGTTTCTTTCCATCCATCGACTGTTTCTTTCCATCCATCCATCCATCCGACTGTTTCTTTCCATCCATCCATCCATCCATCCATCCGACTGTTTCTTTCCATCCATCCATCCATCCATCTGACTGTTTCTTTCCATCCATCCATCCATCCATCCATCCATCCATCCATCTGACTGTTTCTTTCCATCCATCCATCCATCCATCCATCTGACTGTTTCTTTCCATCCATCCATCCATCCATCCATCCATCCATCTGACTGTTTCTTTCCATCCATCGACTGTTTCTTTCCATCCATCCATCCATCGACTGTTTCTTTCCATCCATCCATCCATCGACTGTTTCTTTCCATCCATCCATCCATCGACTGTTTCTTTCCATCCATCCATCCATTGACTGTTTCTTTCCATCTATCCATCCATCCATCCATCCATCCATCCATCCATCCATCCATCCATCCATCCATCGACTGTTTCTTTCCATCCGTCCATCCATCCCCACTCTCCCTCTTCTTCTGTAGAGATGAGGAGGTCATTACCTCTGTTGAGATGCCCCTGGTGAAGGAGGTGACCACCACACTGAGAGAATGGGGCACTATCTGGAAACAACTCTATTTGGTAAGACATTTAAATGGGTGTGTACTGTGTTAAAAATAAAGGTGTCAAGGATTCCACAAAGAGCCTTTAACTTCCATGGAACCCTTTCATTAATACAAAAGGTTCTTTATATTTTTAAAAGATGTTCTTTATTCAAAAGGGCTTTTTGTAGTGCTGCCGAAGAAGAACCATTTCGAATTCTTTCTTTTGTTTCAATTTTTTTGTTTCTTTCAAATAATCTAAATAACCTTTTTGTATAATGGAAAGGTTCCATGGATGTTAGAGGTTCTTCATGGAAGTCATGTGACCAACGCCGCTTTTCCAGCATCGGGCCGAACCGTTCTAAGAACGCAAGGAGCGGTTCTAGTTATATTTCCACTTGAGCTTGGTTCAGCATGATTACAAACTGTTCTCGGTCCGCAATTCTCAGCATGGTTGACTAACCAGTTTCTCTATAGCTTGAGCAAAGTCAATGTAAGGTAATAATAAAATTAAAATAAATATCTGATCATCCTCCATAACATGGTTGCTATTTACATCTCATATCGTCTGTAAACTCTTGCGTTAACAGCAATGACTGATGCATTTGTATTGCATTAAGAGCTCCGTTATCAGTCCCACAGTAGATAATGAAACCATATCAGAGAGCTGCACGGATCCGATTTTGTAAATCCGCACCCGCCCGTACCCGCAGTGCTTAAAACCGCATCCGACCCGTTTTCCGACAGCAGCACTAATTAAAATCCGCAACCCGACCCGCACCCGAAATAAAATCAGTTTAGCCAATCACATTATAGATACACTTTTTTCAAATTTTTATTGCCTTTGGCGGCTTGCCTTAAAACAAGGACAACAGCCGAAGCTGCCAAAAAGCCGATAGCCTATACAGAACATGGCTAGCGTTACCACAAAACAATGCAATTTCGTCTAGCACATCAGACAATTTCACACCACACATAGGCCTACTTAACAGTTTTAAATGAGACAATAACAACAGTGTAGGCTATGTGATAATTTTAAATGAAAGAAAAGTCCAGTTGTATGCGAATCCTAAACGCCACATACACCGTCTTGAGTTTCGATGAAGTAGTGTCGACAACTTTATAATCTCCTCTAGCTATTTTTTTTTCAACTCCTCACTATCCATCTAGACGACTCATGCAGCAGTTCGAGTGGTTGTGATTTTTTAAAAGTGAATGTAACGTTAGGCCTAGACAGAGCCATAGAGAGAAAGAGTTGCGACACTCCCATAGACCGCCATAGGAACTTTGGAATGCGGAAGTAACGCGTGTCGTGGAGCGGCCAATAGTTCCAAACACTGATAGTTTCTCCATTGAACCCCATTCATTTTCAGTGCTTCAGAAGTACGTTCGCTGGTAAATTAATGAAATTACTGTGTTTTTTTTACTTTTACACACATTAGCCGACCTCTCGTGAATCTAGTCTGTAGTTATATTTTATGTAGCCAGTTTTAGTAAATGTTTATTGGAAGATAATAGGTTCATTGCAGCGATAGCTTACGTGACCAACACTTCACTAACGTTAGCTAACTGGTAACCTGATGTATATAATATATACTATTTTTAATAATATTTTATATGTATATATATATATATATATATATATATATATATATATATATATATAGCCTATAATATTATATACATACACACACACAATTCATTTATTTAAATGGGTTAGGGCTATGCATGTGCTTATATGTATTTAGGAACATAGTTAATTCACTCATTAACTATCTCTCCGGTTTAATTTTATGAAGAATATTTTTCGGTTGAATATTTACCGAACATTGCTGTATATAGTCGTTGCTTCCTACGTTATGGGAGCAGTCTATTCCCTCCTAAATCATTCATTTGTACATGCACAGCGTAATTATTTATATTTTATGTTGGTTGGAGTTCTGAACGCACCGCAGACCTCTTTGCGTGATCACGAAGCGGAATTTATAAGCAAGATCACGGGAATCAATAGCCTAATACAGCCCAGCCAGTTGTGCTAAAATAAATATCATGAGACGTCCATCATCAGATGAATGACATGGAAAAGTTCAGTTAGAGCCGTTAAGCCAGTGCTACTACCCATGCGAACATGAACACTAAGCTTTTCCCTCCAAAAATATAGCCTAAAACTTATCTAAGTTGTCACCCTGCCTCTCCAAATGCAAAACTGACATTAACAAAACGCAATAACAGCTTAAAAAGTACTTGGGTGTGTGTTTTATTTTATATTTACCGTTTAATAATGCAATCGCTGCTGTCTGTCCATAGAAGAACATGACAGCCCGCGTACGTTTTGGAACTATTGGGGCTGACATGAACCACGTGACAGCCGTCGCGGCGACATCAAAGAGTGTCGCAACTCTTTCTCTCTATGGCTCTGGGCCTAGAGACTCATGGGAGGGCGCGGGCTCAAATAAACTAAAAAACAAATATTTTATGAACTTGAAATACAGGGCAGGCATAGTTTTGTAGATGTGTTCCTAAAAATATGCATTTATTTTTACATTTGCACGTGACTGTTTTGAACCCGTGTTTAGACCCGCGTTTCCCCGTGTCCGACCCGACCCGCATCCGTATCCGACACAGTTGGATATTTTTCACCCGTTTGAGCAAAATTTGCGGGTCAGGACTCTGATATCAGTACCGGCCTGTAATGAAGCGGTTAAGTAACGAGAGCGGTTTGGCCCGACGGTGGAAAAGCAGCCAAGGTTGCATACACTGCTGCATGCTTCAAATAAGTCAAACATCCAACATCAGAAGTCCAATGCATGTGCACAACCTAGGGTGACCAGACGTCCTGAAATCTAAGCTGTTGTCCCGAATCACGGATCCGGCCCTAATTGTCCCGAAAATTATACTAAAGCAAAATCTTGAGTAGTTATAGTCTGATAAAACATTAAAAACTGTCCGTGAGGCTGAGTCGTCCAGTCGCCGGCTGCTCATTGGCTGTTTCTTTTTTTGAAGTTCTACAAAGATGCCATAGGCGCGAGTTTAGATATGCATTGATAAGCAAATTTTCATTTTAAATATGAGTGGCTATATAGCCTGAAAGGTCTGATTTACAATGACAATGACATGTGAGTTCATGATTTTAATGTTGTTTTTTTGTGGCAGACTAAAGACTAATGACAGACTGTTGATCTTTGAATAAAAATATGTTTGGTTCAGGTTAGAAATTCATTATCTTTTATTATAGTCTATGTAGTCTAATATCATAGTAGGCCTGCCACCCGTCCCCGTCCCGTCCCGAATTTCAGCCAATCTCATCTGGTCACCCTAGCACAACCTGAACTTCTGATCAGCGCTCGTCTTTGTTTCTCAGCAGTCCAGCAAGAAGGATCGTTTCAGTCAGGTCCAGAGGCTGATGTGGGATTTAATGGAGTGGCGTTCCCAGCTCCTGTCCGGGACGCTGCCAAGCGACGAGTTTAAAGAACTCAAACAGAAAGTCACCTCGAAGATCGACTATGGAAATAAGTACATATTCCAAGTGTCTCTTCTATTTGTGTCCATGTCTGTTTATCCGTCAGCGTGTCTGTGTGCATTTTTGACCATGCCAATGTCATTTTACTGTGTGCTTTGGAAGACCAAATTATACCATATTATATGAAAGTAATCATACAATATTATGGCATTATCATCTACAAATGGTACAAACACTCACTACCTTTATAACAGATCTGATCAAATGTAGAATAATGGGATCCAGCCGGCTGGTGTAATTTCTATTCAAAGCTTCTGTGATTTGCTCCGGGCGGTTGTTAATGTATTAGTTAATTTGTACATTATCATAAAGGAATTAACAAACCTCAAGGGGATAAAAATGTCTTCCTGACACCTGAACGGGAATGAATTACTGCGGGAAAAACCTGCCTCGCTCTGGCTGTTTATTCTTGTTTTCTCAAGATAACGAGTTATGTCATCATCATGATATATTTATAGTATTGGTGGATGCATGTAAACAGTTGGGAGAAAATCAGATGTGTGTCAATATATTGGACCTGTGCATTAGGTCTTAAAGGGACAGGAGCCTAATAAACCTGCTGCCGTTTGTCAATTAAACAACATGATTAATTAAGCTCTGCTCTTGGCTGAATAACTTTTATACTAATACTAGAGCTGCACGATTAATTGTTGAAAAATCGCGAGCTCCGTTTAAACACCCACGCGATCTTATTCCTAAACGACAACGATTCGCCTGTGTCTATTAAACCTTCAACAAAATCACACTGAAACATTCAAATCTGTGTGAAACCGCTTCACAAACAGTCTTTTCAACCACACAGTATTATTATTTCTGTGTTACACAAATATTCATATTAGCACAGAAGAACTGGGATAAAGGTTTATATTTCGGATATAAACACTAATGTCTACTGTAGCGTTTAAAATTGAGTAAATCACCTTTAGAAAGTAACTGTAAAAAAGTATTGCATAGAAAAAGTATAGAAGAACGAGTCTTAATGAAACGAAGCACATCATGGCTGAGGTGCATCATGGGAGCACAGGATTTCACAGAGCTACCAATATAGAGGAAATTTAGGAAATATAGATTAACCAAACAAAATACAGATAAAAAAACATGAAAACTATGGAAGCTTGTTTCCGCCACTGAATAAAAAATAATTGCTACTTTTTATCTCACAATTGCGAGATATGAAGTCAGAATTGTAATAAATAAAGTCGCAATTGCGAGATATAAAGTCGCAATTACGAGCAAAAAAGACAGAATTGAGACTTTTTATCTCACAATTCAGACTTTTTTTCTCACAATTGCGAGTTTACATCTCGCAATTCTGACTTTACAACACAATTACGAGTTTATATCTCGAAATTCTGACATCTTTTCTCAGAATTGTGAGATATAAACTCGCAATTGCGAGTTATCAGGCCAATTCTAAGGGGAAAAAAAGAACTTTTTCCCCCTCAGAATAGTTTATATCTCACAATTCTGACTTTACAACACGCAATTTCGACTTTATATCAATCAATTCCGACTATATCTCGCAATTCTGACTTTACAACACGCAATTGCGACTTTATATCAATCAATTCTGACTATATCTCGCAATTCTGACTTTATAACACGCAATTGCGACTTTATATCAATCAATTCTGACTATATCTCGCAATTCTGACTTTATAACACGCAATTGCGACTTTATATCAATCAATTCTGACTATATCTCGCAATTCTGACTTTACAACACGCAATTTCGACTTTATATCAATCAATTCCGACTATATCTCGCAATTCTGACTTTATAACACGCAATTGCGACTTTATATCACGCATTTCTGACTTTATAACACGCAATTCTGACTATAACACGCAATTGCGACTATATCTCGCAATTCTGACTTTACAACACGCAATTGCGACTTTATATCAATCAATTCTGACTATATCTCGCAATTCTGACTATAACACGCAATTGCGACTTTATATCAATCAATTCTGACTATATCTCGCAATTCTGACTTTATAACACGCAATTTCGACTTTATATCACGCATTTCTGACTTTATAACACGCAATTGCGACTTTATATCAATCAATTCTGACTATATCTCGCAATTCTGACTTTATAACACGCAATTGCGACTTTATATCAATCAATTCTGACTATATCTCGCAATTCTGACTTTACAACACGCAATTTCGACTTTATATCACGCATTTCTGACTTTATAACACGCAATTGCGACTTTATATCAATCAATTCTGACTATATCTCGCAATTCTGACTTTATAACACGCAATTGCGACTTTATCAATCAATTCTGACTTTATAACACGCAATTGCGACTTTATATCAATCAATTCTGACTTTATCTCGCAATTCTGACTTTATAACACGCAATTGCGACTTTATATCAATCAATTCTGACTATATCTCGCAATTCTGACTTTATAACACGCAATTGCGACTTTATATCAATCAATTCTGACTATATCTCGCAATTCTGACTTTATAACACGCAATTGCGACTTTATCAATCAATTCTGACTTTATAACACGCAATTGCGACTTTATATCAATCAATTCTGACTATATCTCGCAATTCTGACTTTATAACACGCAATTGCGACTTTATATCAATCAATTCTGACTATATCTCGCAATTCTGACTTTATAACACGCAATTGCGACTTTATATCAATCAATTCTGACTATATCTCGCAATTCTGACTTTATAACACGCAATTTCGACTTTATATCAATCAATTCTGACTATATCTCGCAATTCTGACTTTACAACACGCAATTTCGACTTTATATCAATCAATTCCGACTATATCTCGCAATTCTGACTTTATAACACGCAATTGCGACTTTATATCACGCATTTCTGACTTTATAACACGCAATTCTGACTATAACACGCAATTGCGACTATATCTCGCAATTCTGACTTTACAACACGCAATTGCGACTTTATATCAATCAATTCTGACTATATCTCGCAATTCTGACTATAACACGCAATTGCGACTTTATATCAATCAATTCTGACTATATCTCGCAATTCTGACTTTATAACACGCAATTTCGACTTTATATCACGCATTTCTGACTTTATAACACGCAATTGCGACTTTATATCAATCAATTCTGACTATATCTCGCAATTCTGACTTTATAACACGCAATTGCGACTTTATATCAATCAATTCTGACTATATCTCGCAATTCTGACTTTACAACACGCAATTTCGACTTTATATCACGCATTTCTGACTTTATAACACGCAATTGCGACTTTATATCAATCAATTCTGACTATATCTCGCAATTCTGACTTTATAACACGCAATTGCGACTTTATATCAATCAATTCTGACTATATCTCGCAATTCTGACTTTACAACACGCAATTTCGACTTTATATCACGCATTTCTGACTTTATAACACGCAATTGCGACTTTATATCAATCAATTCTGACTATATCTCGCAATTCTGACTTTATAACACGCAATTGCGACTTTATCAATCAATTCTGACTTTATAACACGCAATTGCGACTTTATATCAATCAATTCTGACTTTATAACACGCAATTGCGACTTTATATCACACAATTCTGACTTTATATCTTGCAATTCTGAGAATTAAAGTCAGAATTGTGATATAAAAAGTCGCTATTACCTTTTTTATTTTTCATTCTGTGGCGGAAACAAGCTTCCATAGAAAACAGCAAAATCCATGCCAGTGATAAGCTTGAATGTTGCTCTCCGTGATGTGCAAGAACGAGTCTTAATGAAACGAAGCACATCATGGCTGAGGTGCATCATGGGAGCACAGGATTTCACAGAGCTCCGGGCAAGAGCACATCTGTCAGATTATTTCAAGCATGTGTGTGTGTGTGCTGAATAATCATGTAAATGTGAGCAAGTACAACCTCTCAAACAAGTGTTGTTCTGCCTCCAGGATCTTGGAGCTGGATGTGGTTGTTCGGGATGCTGACGGGAATATCCTCGACCCCGAGCGAGCCAGCGTCATCAGCCTCTTCCGAGCACACGAGGACGCCACGGTCAAGATCACAGAGCGAATTAAAGAGGAACAGGTTCTCATTTTTACATTCATTTAATGGTCTACAGACGAACCGTCAGAATGAAACCGCACAGAGCTTCTCATAAGCATCACAGAGTTGGTAGTTTTAATGAGACATTTTTAGATGTTCAGGATGGCTGAACAAACTAAAGCAATGAGATCCCATGGCTCTACATTCCTCCGGTCCAAGTCTGCTGTGAATATAGCTCGCTATAACCTTATAACACTTATCAAACTAAACATCTCCCAGAACCCTGTAGCAACTGCATAATAATGACCTGGTGTAGCAAGGCCTTCACATCCACCCAGACACACTAGCAAAAGCTCATTACCCTAGCAACCACATAGCAACGCCTTTGCAGCCACCCAGAACAGCCTAGCGATCACACAGACATTGTAACTCCATAATAATGCCCTAGCAACCACCTTCACAATTACATAGATACACTAGCAAGACACCCTAGTAACTATAATAATGCCATAGCAACCACTTGACAACACCTTCACAACCACCCAGAACAACCTAGCGATCACTCAGACACCCTAGCAGCTCCATAATGTCATAGCAACCACTTGACAACACCTTCACAACCACCCAGACAACCCATTAATCACACAGACACCCTAGTAACTCCTTATTGATGTCCTAGCAACCACTTAGCAACACCTTCACAATTACCTAGATGCACTAGCAACCACCCAGACACCCTAGTAACTCCATATTAATGTCCTAGCAACCACTAAGCAACACCTTCACAATTACCTAGATGCACTAGCAACCACCCAGACACCCTAGTAACTCCTTATTGATGTCCTAGCAACCACTTAGCAACACCTTCACAATTACCTAGATGCACTAGCAACCACCCAGACACCCTAGTAACTCCTTATTGATGTCCTAGCAACCACTTAGCAACACCTTCACAATTACCTAGATGCACTAGCAACCACCCAGACACCCTAGTAACTCCATATTAATGTCCTAGCAACCACTAAGCAACACCTTCACAAGTACCTAGATGCACTAGCAACCACCCAGACACCCTAGTAACTCCATATTAATGTCCTAGCAACCACTTAGCAACACCTTCACAATTACCTAGATGCACTAGCAACCACCCAGACACCCTAATAATTCCATAATAATGTCCTAGCAACCTCTTGACAACATCTTCAGAACCACCCAGACAACCTAGTGATAACCCAGACACCTTAGTAACTCCATATTAATCTCCTAGCAACCACTTAGCAGCACCTTCACAATTACCTAGAATAGATACACTAGCAACCACCCAGACACCCTAGTAACTCCATATTAATGTCCTAGCAACCACTTAGCAACACCTTCACAATTACCTAGATGCACTAGCAACCACCCAGACACCCTAATAATTCCATAATAATGTCCTAGCAACCTCTTGACAACATCTTCAGAACCACCCAGACAACCTAGTGATAACCCAGACACCTTAGTAACTCCATATTAATCTCCTAGCAACCACTTAGCAGCACCTTCACAATTACCTAGAATAGATACACTAGCAACCACCCAGACACCCTAGTAACTCCATAATAATGTCCTAGCAACCACTTGACAACACCTTCTCAACCACCCAGACAACCTAGTGATCACCCAGACACCCTAGTAACTCCCTAATAATGTCCTAGCAACCACTTGACAACACCTTCACAACCACCCAGAAAAGCCTAGTGATCACCCAGACACCATAACAACCACTTGACAACACCTTTCACATCCACCCAGGCACCCTAGCAGCTGGATAATGATTCCTTAGTAACCGCCCAGACACCCTAACAACCACTTAACAATGATTTAACAACCACTCAGAACACCCTAGCAACCCATCAAGTGCTAAATGACACTCCTTAGCAACCACATAGCAGCACCCTAGTATCGTAGTAGTGAGTTTTGCACAGTCGGGTTTTTCCTGAAGATGTAAAAATCTATTTAACGTAATTACCTGTGTTTTCTGCTCTTCTCGGTGCAGTCCAACGTTCAGATGGATCATTCCGGAGTGTCCGCACGGATCCAGTCTTCTCCCACACACAGCCTCTATGTGTTTGTGCGTAACTTTGTGTGTCGAATCGGGGAGGATTCAGAGCTCTTCATGTCTCTGTATGACCCCAACAAACAGACCAACATCAGGTGCGTCTTACTGACACACACTCTCTTCAGTTCTGACTCTAAAAGGTGTTTGTCATTAACACCATTAACTCTCTCTCTCTCTCTCTCTCTCTCTCTCTCTCTCTCTCTCTCTCTCTCTCTCTCTCTCTCTCTCTCTCTCTCTCTCTCTCTCTCTCTCTCTCTCTCTCTCTCTCTCTCTCTCTCTCTCTCTCTCTGCAGTGAGAATTATCTGGTCAGATGGGGAGATAAAGGTCTGCCGAAGGACATTGAGATGCTCAACAGTCTGAAGGTGGTCTTTACTGTAAGTCACTCAATATGTCTGCCACATAAAACAAATCATGCTTTGGTAAATCATAATTTTTATGTTTTATATATATATTACTTTTTATCTCTGAATTATGACTCATACATTATACTCATAAATGTGACTTTTCATTCTCCATTTGACTTTTTTCTCAGAACTATGACTCAAGAATTATATTCATAAATGTGACGTATCTCATAATTATTTTTAATGTCATAAATTTGACTTGTGTTATAGTTGCCTTTTCAATCTCAAAATGTGGATTTTTTTTCTCCATAATGATGTCTTTTTAATCTCATAATTTGGACTTTTTTCCTCAATGATGTCTTTTTAATCTCATAATTTGGACTTTTTTCCTCAATGATGTCTTTTTAATCTCATAATTTGGACTTTTTTCCTCAATGATGTCTTTTTAATCTCATAATTTGGACTTTTTTCCTCAATGATGTCTTTTTAATCTCATAATTTGGACTTTTTTCCTCATAATGATGTCTTTTTAATCTCATAATTGACTTCTGTTCTCATAAATGTGACTTTTTACGTCATAAATGTGCTTTTAACGTAATAACATTGACTTCTTATGCCATAATGATGACCTTTTTTACCCGGGGTTTTACATTTTATGTCATACTGTAATTTCTACTTTTTATCTCATACTTGTGATGGAAACAGGCTTTCATAAGGGACCATTTATATTACAAGTACATGTTTCTTTAGTGACTGCAGAGATGTTTTGATGTCCTGGAGATTGAAAGTCTCTCTTCTTTCTCTCTGTCAAGGATCTGGGGAATAAAGACCTGAACCGAGAGAAGATCTATCTGATCTGTCAGATTGTGCGCGTGGGCCGTATGGATCTGAAAGACGCTCATCATAAGAAATGGACGACGGGCCTGCGGAGGCCGTTTGGTGTGGCTGGTAAATATCAGGATGAATCATCTCATTTGATCTGCATTTATCATAGAGACGCATATATATATATACATCTGTGCTTATTGACAGTGATGGATATCAGCGACATCATCAAAGGAAAGGCAGAATGTGACGAAGAGAAGCAGTATTTCATTCCCTTTCACCCGTAAGTCTCTCCTCTTCTCGTCTCCTGTTCACCACTGGATCTGGCAGGAATAGTTCAGCCAAACGAGGAATATCAATTTATCAATTGATATCAATTTTCTCACAATTTTCATTTTCTGTGAATCATAGCACAAACGCATGAGCCAAACGCATCTGTCATAGTTTAAGAAACCTGATTTCAGTCCTTTAATAAACAGCACCAGTTCCATTAAAATATGAATACATTTTTTTGTACGTATTACATTTTATATTTATATATTTTAAATTACATTTTGTTTTTCATTAACTTTTTATTTACATTTACATTGTTGCCGTTGTTATTATTATCGAAAGTGTTTAAACTTTAAGTCAAGTCATAGACCAGTTCATGTTCATTCAAGTGATATTTACAATACATTTTATTGCTAAAATGTCAATATGACATTAAAAGTCAAAATTATGACCTTTGATCTCGTAATTATGTATTTTAATCGCATAAATTCAACTTTTTCTTATCGTTTTAAATTTTTTGTTACAATAATCATTTTATATCATAATTTTTGCTTTTTGTCATACTCTAATTTTGAGTTTTTATATGACATTTTCTATTTTTAGTTTGTCTTTACATGTATTAATGATCTATTAGTACATATACATATATTATATAGTGCTGTCGATTAATCGCATAACATACGTTTGTTTATATGTCTGTGTGTATATATATTATTATATTTGTATATATGTAGTATATATATATAATATATTAATGTGTGTGTGTGTGTATATATATATATATATATATATATATATAGTGTGTGTGTGCGCGTGTGTAAATGCACTCGTATGTATGTAACTAGTTCTTCAAATTTTTATTAATGTGCATTTACTAATGAAAATTTGCAGTGATGTTATTATTGAAAGTAATTACTGTTCTCTATTCTTGTGTGTGTGTGTGTGTTTGTAGAGTCATAGCTGAGAATGACTTCCTGCACGCTCTGCTAAACAAGGTGACGTCGTCGCGAGGCGACAGCGGAGGCCAAGGTACGACTCACTGTGGTTTCCCTGCTCAAATGACATCACAGCAGCGGAACCTCCGCTAATGCTTTAATACTCACAATCCCGTCCACACACACACGCACAGGCACGCGCACACACACACACACACACACACACACACTAACACAGGCACACAGACAGACAGACAGACAGACAGACATAGACACACACAGGCACACACACACACACACTAACACACACTAACACACACTAACACACAGGCACGCACACACACAGACACAGACACACACAGATAGACACACACACACAGGCACGCGCTCACACACACTCACACACACTAACACACAGGCACACAGACAGACAGACAGACAGATAGACACACACACACACACGCACAGGCACGCGCACACACACACACACACAAACACACACTAACAGACAGACAGACAGACATAGACACACACACACACAAACACACACACACACAGGCACGCACTCACACATGCTCTCACACACACACACACACACACTAACACACAGGCACGCACACACACAGACAGACAGATAGACACACACACACACACACACACACACACACACACAGACACAGACACACACACACACAGATAGACACACACACACACACACACACACACACGCACGCGCTCACACACACACACACTCACACACACTAACACACAGGCACGCAGACAGACAGACAGACAGATAGACACACACACACACACACACACACACACACACACACGCGCACACACACACTCACACACACTAAAAACGCACAGGCAGGCACGCAGACAGACAGACAGACAGATAGACACACACACACACACATGTTGTGTTTTCATGTTTTATGGGGACTTTCCATAGACATAATGATTTTTATACTGTACAGACTGTATATTCTATTCCCTTACACTAACCCTATCCCTAAACCTACCCATCACAGGAAACATTCTGCATTTTTACATTTTCAAACAACATCACTTAGTATGATTTATAAGCTGATTTCCTCATTGGGACCAAAAAATGTCCCCACACGAACAAGGATTTCGGATATTGCCATAACGTAGGGTTTACCAGGCCACACACACACACACACACACACACACACACACACACACACACACACACACACACACACACACACACACACACAAAGACACACAGACACACACACACACACACACACACACACAATCACATAGACACACATACACACACACACACAATCACATAGACACACATCCACACACACACACACAATCACATAGACACACATACACACACACAGACAGACAGACAGACACACGCATGCACTCGCACACACAGACAGACACACGCACTCACTCACACTCACACACAGACACAGTCTCTCTCTCACACACACACACACACACACACACACGCACAACTTCAAAATAAATTTTTTTGGAGTGTGTTTTTCATCGACTCCCGTCCCGCAGGTCTGTGGGTCACCATGAAAGCTTTAGTGGGCGACATCATTCAGATCCGGAAGGAATATCCCCACCTGGTGGACCGGAGCACGGTGGTTGCACGGAAACTGGGTTTTCCTGAGATCATCATGCCGGGGGACATCCGTAACGACATCTACCTCACGCTGCACTCCGGAGACTTTGACAAGTACAACAAAACCACGCAGAAGAACGTGGAGGTCATTATGCTGGTGTGTGACGAGGAGGGGAAGATCGTGCCGGTGAGTGAACCCTCCTAGCGGGAGGTCAAAGGTCAGCCGATGGGTTGGGATGAGACAAGGAAATATTGGGATTGGGCGGGGTTTTCTGTGTTGATTGACAGCTCGTATTCGTAATATATATAACGAGTATATGTATATAGGTGTGTATATATATATATATATATAATTTAACATTTTCTATTTCTAATTAACAATTTCTTTACATTTTGTAATGACCTGTTATAACATCAGTCTTCATGTTGTTATTATTGAAAATATCTTGGTTAACATGTATACTTTTAAAAAGTCAAATTGTCAAACCAGTAGTTCATGTCCATCCAAATAATATGTTCAGTGAATTGTATTGATATTCAAAACAATTATATATTTTTTATATATACTTATATATTGAAAAGTTTAAGTATATATATTTAAAATGTATTTAACAATTTATTTAGATTTAGTAATGATTTGTTATGTACGTTATTTTTTAGAGTATCTTGGTTAAAATATATATAATTCTAATACAGTAGACCAGTCGTTTATCTTCATCCAAATTTTACTTTTTAAATTTTAATGATACTTTTATATAAAAATTTAAATGTATACATTTAAAATATATTCAAAATGCATTTAACTATTTCTATAAGTTTATTAATGATCTATTAAATTCAATTATTTATTTATTACTCAATTTATTATTGAAAGTATCTTGGTCAAAATGTATAACTTTCAAATGTCAAATCGTATAGCAATATTATTTTCAAGAATTTATATATATACATATATATGTAATTTTAAATGTTCACATTTTAAATATATACATTTAAAATGTATTCAAAAAATCTTCATGTATCCGGCCCCAATAGTATAATCCTACAATATATGAACACCTTTCAAATAACTTTTTAATAGCTATATATACACCCACCGGCCACTTTATTAGGTACACCTGTCCAACTGCTCGTTAACACTTAATTTCTAAGCAGCCAATCACATGGCGGCAACTCAGTGCATTTAGGCATGTAGACATGGTCAAGACAATCTCCTGCAGTTCAAACCGAGCATCAGTATGGGGAAGAAAGTTGATTTGAGTGACTTTGAACGTGGCATGATTGTTGGTGCCAGAAGGGCTGGTCTGAGTATTTCAGAAACTGCTAATCTACTGGGATTTTCACGCACAACCATCTCTAGGGTTTACAGAGAATGGTCCGAAAAAGAAAAAACATCCAGTGAGCGGCAGTTCTGTGGGCGGAAATGCCTTGTTGATGCCAGAGGTCAGAGGAGAATGGCCAGACTGGTTCGAGCTGATAGAAGGGCAACAGTGACTGAAATAACCACTCGTTACAACCGAGGTATGCAGCAAAGCATTTGTGAAGCCACAACACGCACAACCTTGAGGCGGATGGGCTACAACAGCAGAAGACTCCACCGGGTACCACTCATCTCCACTACAAATAGGAAAAAGAGGCTACAATTTGCAAGAGCTCACCAAAATTGAACAGTTGAAGACTGGAAAAATGTTGCCTGGTCTGATGAGTCTCGATTTCTGTTGAGACATTCAGATGTTAGAGTCAGAATTTGGCGTAAACAGAATGAGAACATGGAACCATCATGCCTTGTTACCACTGTGCAGGCTGGTGGTGGTGGTGTAATGGTGTGGGGGATGTTTTCCTGGCACACTTTAGGCCCCTTAGTGCCAATTGGGCATCGTTTAAATGCCACGGCCTACCTGAGCATTGTTTCTGACCATGTCCATCCCTTAATGGCCACCATGTACCCATACTCTGATGGCTACTTCCACCATGTCACAAAGCTCTAATCATTTCAAATTGGTTTCTTGAACATGACAATGAGTTCACTGTACTAAAATGGCCTCCACAGTCACCAGATCTCAACCCAATAGAGCATCTTTGGGATGTGGTGGAACGGGAGATTCGCATCATGGATGTGCAGCCGACAAATCTGCGGCAACTTTGTGATGCCATCATGTCAATATGGACCAAACTCCCTGAGGAATGCTTCCAGCACCTTGTTGAATCTATGCCACGAAGAATTGAGGCAGTTCTGAAGGGAAAAGGGGGTCCAACCCGTTACTAGCATGGGGTACCTAATAAAGTGGCCGGTGAGTGTATATATTCGTAACGATAGGTCAAAGGTCAGCCGATAAATTAGACGAGGAAATATTCTGATTATGGTAGTGTTTCCGGTGTTGATTGACAGCTGTCTTGTGTCGTACAGAACTCGATCTGTCTGGGAGCTGGAGATCGGCCTGTGAACGAGTATAGGTCAGTCATTTACTACCAGATCAAACAACCTCGCTGGATGGAGACTTTTAAGGTGAGAGAGACCGAGATATTGAGCATTAAACAGCATTCACACCCTATTTTCCCTCCATTTTATGACGTTTATGGTTGATGTTCAACTAGAAAAATGTCAGGCATGACTTGATTTCATTCACACATTCTATCCATCCAATCACTTTATCCATCCATAAATGAAGCCAGAGGATTTGGAGAGAAGGTTCATAAATAAGAGCAACATTTTTCACAATTAGACCAGTAAAATGCATAAAAAAATTAAATATGGGTTTATGTTGATGCTATTTTTTATTTCTAAAGTGTAAATAGTAATAATCCCCCTATAGTGTAATCCTGCAATACTGGGCTGCGTTTCCCAGAGGCATCGTAAGCCTAAGTAGATCGTAAAAACAATCGCACGAATCATCTGAGACTTACGGGCCGTTTCCCAAAACCGTTGTAGCTTTAGCAGGACTTGAAAATGCTCGTAAGTCCTGAGATCCATCGCTATCTGGAAACGCAGCCCTGGATGATGCCGTTTCAGGACCGCATTTAAATCATTCCGAAAAATGTTTAATACAAATACAGAATTAAATAATAAGTGCTATACAATAGTGGTAGTACATTCAAAAACTAGGGTCCTAGTCGGGTTAGTGTGTGTGTGTGTGTGTGTGATGGCTAGGTTTAGGGGTCGGGTTAGTGTGTGTGCATGTGTGTGATTGGTAGGTTTAGGGGTCGGGTTAGTGTGTGTGCATGTGTGTGATTGGTAGGTTTAGGGGTCGGGTTAGTGTGTGTGTGTGTGTGTGTGTGTGTGTGTGATTGGTAGGTTTAGGGGTCGGGTTAGTGTTTGTGTGTGTGTGTGATTGGTAGGTTTAGGGGTCGGGTTAGTGTTTGTGTGTGTGTGATTGGTAGGTTTAGGGGTCGGGTTAGTGTTTGTGTGTGTGTGTGTGTGTGTGATGGGTAGGTTTAGGGGTCGGGTTAGTGTTTGTGTGTGTGTGATTGGTAGGTTTAGGGGTCGGGTTAGTGTTTGTGTGTGTTCGATTGGTAGGTTTAGGGGTCGGGTTAGTGTGTGTGTGTGTGTGTGTGTGTGTGTGTGTGTGTGTGTGTGTGTGTGTGTGTGTGTGTGTGTGATTGGTAGGTTTAGGGGTCGGGTTAGTGTTTGTGTGTGTGTGATGGGTAGGTTTAGGGGTCGGGTTAGTGTGTGTTGTGTGTGTGTGTGTGTGTGATGGGTAGGTTTAGGGGTCGGGTTAGTGTGTGTGTGTGTACGTGTGTGATGGGTAGGTTTAGGGGTTGGATTAGTGTGTGTGTATGTGTGTGATGGGTAGGTTTAGGGGTCGGGTTAGTGTGTGTGTATGTGTGTGATGGGTAGGTTTAGGGGTCGGGTTAGTGTGTGTGTATGTGTGTGATGGGTAGGTTTAGGGGTCGGATTAGTGTGTGTGTATGTGTGTGATGGGTAGGTTTAGGGGTCGGGTTAGTGTGTGTGTATGTGTGTGATGGGTAGGTTTAGGGGTCGGATTAGTGTGTGTGTATGTGTGTGATGGGTAGGTTTAGGGGTCGGATTAGTGTGTGTGTATGTGTGTGATGGGTAGGTTTAGGGGTCGGATTAGTGTGTGTGTATGTGTGTGATGGGTAGGTTTAGGGGTCGGATTAGTGTGTGTATGTGTGTGATGGGTAGGTTTAGGGGTCGGATTAGTGTGTGTGTATGTGTGTGATGGGTAGGTTTAGGGGTCGGATTAGTGTGTGTGTATGTGTGTGATGGGTAGGTTTAGGGGTCGGGTTAGTGTGTGTGTATGTGTGTGATGGGTAGGTTTAGGGGTCGGGTTAGTGTGTGTGTATGTGTGTGATGGGTAGGTTTAGGGGTCGGGTTAGTGTGTGTGTGTGTGTGTGTGTGTGTGTGTGTGTGTGTGATGGGTAGGTTTAGGGGTCGGGTTAGTGTGTGTGTATGTGTGTGATGGGTAGGTTTAGGGGTCGGGTTAGTGTGTGTGTGTGTGTGTGTGTGTGTGTGTGTGATGGGTAGGTTTAGGGGTCGGGTTAGTGTGTATATGTGTGTGAAACTGCAGTCAAAGGTCAAAGGTCACCATCTTTCTATTCTCCTGCTTGGTGTCAGTCTGTGTGTAGTAATGCTTTCCTCCGGCCTGTAGGTGGCGATTCCTCTGGAGGAGATGCCCAGAATACACCTGCGCTTCATGTTTCGTCATCGATCCTCACAGGAGTGTAAGTTTCACACAGTAATGCTCTGTATGGAAGCTTGTTCTGTCATGGAATAAAAAAATAAAAAAACGTTTTTTTTTCTTGCTATTGCAAGTTTATAACTTTCAATTCTGACTATTTGACTCAGAATTCTGAGTTTATATCTCACAATTCTAAACAAAAACCTCAGAATGTGAGATAAAACGTCACATTTACCTTTTTAATTCCCTGGCAGAAACAAGCTTACATAGTTTTTTTTTTTTTTTTAAGTGAAGACTATTTAATAAGCCTTTTAATATCTTAATAAATATAAAATATTGTGATTATCAATTCATAATTTTATGTTAACTTTAATCAGTTAACAATCTCAATTAAACTTCAGCTGATTAAAAAACAACTTCCTAAAGGGGAGGGCTTCCTCATTCTAGAGAGCGTGTGATTGGACAGAAATCTGTGCAATGAAACATGAGTCATCTCTGTTTCCAACTTTCCATCCACCTATTTTTATGCGCATTTTAGAATATTGCATAAAAAAAATGCTGGATGGAAATACCAAGATGCACATAAATTGTAAAAATGCGCATTTAGTCGTATTTACCGAATACATTCATCGATGTGCATCAAAAAAGACGTGACTGATATTCCAATTTTGCGCATAAGTTAAAATTGCAACTTTGGATGTAAACATAGCTAATGTTTTGATGCACTAGCATATAGATGAGCTCAAAGCTATCGAATTAAAAGCCACATAACTATAATTTAGACTCTTCATGTCCAGTCTGTCATATACTACTAGATATGATTTTGAATGTTAGCGGAAGTGAATTCAGATATGAATAAATGTGTGATTTGTGCTATGCAGCGAAGGACAAGAGTGAAAGGAACTTCGCGATGGCGTTTGTGCGTCTGATGAAGGAAGACGGAACCGTTCTGAGAGATGGCATACATGAGCTCACCGTCTTTAAGGTCAGAAACACACACTTACAGAGGCTCACGGGGGACAAAAAGTGTTTGCATTAATCGGACATGGGGTTTGTGATGTTGCAAAGCTTTTTTATCTGCATTTATTTTTTATATAATTATTTTAGATAGGGTTAAACGATGCAGTAATGAGATTAAAAAATGTGAAGCCTCATTTAATAGTCTTTACAACTGATATGCAGAAGGTTTACCAATCATACACACATTCATATCTTAACCCTCTGGGGTCTGAGGTGTTTTCGGGGTCCTTGAGATGTTTTGGCATGCTCTGACATTTGTGCTTTTTTCAGTTGCTTATAAACATATTAATGGCACAGGTGAAATTACACTCTATATAGCACACACAGGGCTACCATAATATGTGAGCAACATGTATGTACATGTTTATATTTTTGAGAGAATATTGTTTATGCGTGGTTATTGAAAAAACTAAAAAATAAAGTTCATAATATAAGGCCACAAATAACATACTAAATATTTGTCCACAAGACTTTTGACTAGTGGATGTTGTCGCCTAGAGTTTTTGCTTCAAATTGATCTGAAAATCATTCTGCCTTATCATTCACATAAAACAATAGATTGTTTTAAATTGTGAAAAACATTTTTTTGTTTGCAAAGGCAATATGCGGATGGGCGGAACGGCCCAACCCCCTCATGAATAATTAGGCAGTTCTCACCTGAGCAGTCTGCATACTAATGAGCCTTTCATTCAGGGGTGTCACACAAGAAAGAATGCAAGGACAATATATATACACTACCTTTCAAAAGTTTGGGGTCAGTGAGAATTTTATTTTTATTTTTTGGAGGAAAGAAAACAATACTTTTATTTATCAAGGAATAATTAATTTGATCGAAAGTGACAGTAAAGACATTTATAATGTTACAAAAGTCTTTTGAACTTCCTATTCATCAAAGAATCCTAAAACAAACAAAAAAACTGTACAACTGACAGACCAACAACTGTTTCAACATTGATAATAATAATAAACGTTTCTTGAGCATCAAATCCTCATATTATACTGATTTGTGAAGGATCATTTGACACTGAAGACCCTGACACTGGTGATGCTGAAAATTCAGCTTTGATCACAGGAATAAATTACACTTTACTATATATTCACACAGAAAACAGCTGATTTACACTGGAGATAATATTTAATACTATAACTGATTTTTGTTGTATTTTTAATCAAATAAGCGCAGCCATGGTTAGCAGAAGAGAATTCTTTTAAAAGTATTTAAAATCGTACCGACCCCAAACTTTTGAACGGTAGTGTATATAAATAAATAAATGTTTATACACACACACACACACACACACACACATATATATATATATATATATATATACAAACAATCAAAATTTAAATGAAAGCCAAAAGCACATTTATAGTCACACCTTTTAGCCATCCACATACCATTTTTAGTCATCCACCGCGGTAAAAATAAACCAGTCGCATTGTAAAGTCGTTCGCGAAATGACCGCCAGGTGGCGCAAAGGGACATTTAGCAAAACGTAAGTGGGGCTAATGTCTATTAACAGTAGCCTAAGGATGAAATACTACAAGTTATGGTAATTTCCAAATAAGCCTACAACAAATTGTTGGTCATACAGATAAGATATAATCTTTTAAAACTTTAAAAGGCTAAAGTAGGCCTACACTCTCACAGGCTAAAGACAAAACGTTTTCTCGCTCATGTCAGAAACAGACGTTTGGGTATTTCTCAGTGAGAAAATTCATAGCTGAGCGGTAGAACTAACGGTTCATCATCAAGATGACACGGGTTCAAATCCCGCACAAACATGGTCTGCTGTATATTTTATATTTATTATTGCAAAGAGATTTGTCTAGCTCTAAAACTCTGTTACACCATACAGTTTTTTTTTTGTGCTTATATTTATAAAATACAATTATCATGCATTTCCATTTTACACTAAGTAAAAATACAAAAAAACAAAATAGTATCCAACAGAACGACTTTGCATCTGTATAATAATAGGCTACCAATCGTAATTTCAAAAGCAGTTCTGTAAAAAAATTAATTATATATGGCCTATATATATAGGCTATATATATATATTTTTTTTTATTCCAGGCTCTCATGCCACACCCCCGATTTCTCACGCTGAAGTGTCAACCCGGTCGGTCAAATTCCTGAAGGATATAGTTTATCTATAGATACCTGTTGAGCCACTCGTGATCGACTAGTTATTATAGGCCTACCGCAAATTAGTTAAAATATCCCGTAATCTATCTAGAGCGAGCGTGCATGCGAGACAGATATTGTGCTCCAAACCGTGCGCGCGCATGGCAGAGAGGTCTGTTCCCTAACCTAGAGTTTTTAAAAACATGGTTTTAAGTAAAGTGTGATTTGCCAGGGGGGATTGTGATTTCCTTCTGGTCTAAACATCCCTGCTTCTGCTGAATTATTTTAATCCCCACACCCCTCCCTCCACAGCTAATCAATGCTATAGGCTACTTCACCAATATCAAATATATAAAATAGAGATATGCAACAGGCACGTTTAAACGACAAACAATAAAATCAAAACCAGCGTTTCAGTTGTTCATTAGTTCCAGTGGCCTTAATGCATGCACGGCTTTTCAAATTTCACAAAGCGTGTTGAGATTATTTTGAATGAAATATTGAAGTTTATAATTAAGTGTTTTGGCACACCACGCCGAGTGGCCCTATGCATTTTTCTAAAGTCGGGTTTTATTCTGGCATGGTGAGTTAGTGTTCGACAAACACGGCGGCGCGTTCATTTAGATTAATTTATTTTTCTCATTATTACAGCTAAAATAACTTAGTAGGCGACTCCGTAATTTTTTGGTCATACAGATAAGAGTAGAGTAGCTTACATCGTTCAAAACTGTAAACTTGTATTCATATTAGGCTAACGACAAAAACAGTATAGGCTATCTGTCGTCTCTGTCTCCGGGAACTGCGCGTCACAAAAATGAACCGAAAGCCACTTCAGCTCAGTCACGATAAGAAATCGGCTATGTCTAAAGCCTTTAAATGTCTAAATATTTAGGCTAATAAATGTTATCTGATTATAGGCTAATCCATATGAAAACTAGAGGAACAGAGGATCTACTCAAACATGTAATGTAAGCGCTTCCCAATGAGAAAATGACAAGACAAGGGTGAAAATCTCGCTCTCATTAAATGTAGGCTAAATCGCCCTGAATTAAAATGTAAAAACAGATCAAATAATGTATTTGTCGAAATGTTGCGATATTGTTTCATTTAAGTTCATAATTGTTCTATAAATGTTATTTAATTTAGCAGCATTACCACGAAGCACCGTGTTTCGATATTTATTTGAATAATACAAAATCAAATAAAAACTTAATTCACAAATTGCATGCCTGGTTGTAAGGATCCAAAGATGTCATGACAACAAATTAACAAGCGTTTTTTCAGATTATATTTAGTTTTGCTTGGAAAAAGCTGCCCCAAACCAGTTTTATTTCATCAATTATTGAAATAATGAAATATTTAGTAATAAACTTTTATGACAGAAATATCAGGCTACATGTAATTCCATTTAATTCCTTCATTATCAACACTGTCTAGAATAGCGATTTAAGTGTGAATTGCGACTTCTCTTTGTGTTAAGTCAGCCTCAGACTCCGATAGCCTGTGGGGGGTTGGAGGGACAGTTGCTGGACAAAGGTGTTAATGTTCCTCTTTCATATGGAGAGTGTCGGATAGCCAGCCTGATGAGCAGGCAAAATTATTGTAAGGATAAATCTGTGTCCAAATGTAGGCCCCATATTTTATTAAATTATAAATATTGTAGTTTATTTATTGTAGCCTATTTAAAGTTTTTTTTTTCACACAAAATTTCAATTGAAGTTATTGTAAGGTGAATTCAACAAGGCATGCTGTGTCTTTGAAGCAACAATTAAAGGCTAAATAATTTTTTCGTGATTTGTATGGCTGACACGCAGCGACATATACAGTAGTATTATCAGAGCGAGGGAGACTAAATAAACTTGTTAAAAAGAGATCCAGCGCGAGAGAGGCAAAGAGAAACGCATGTTTTTAATTTAAATATGTTTCTTTGGACAATTTTCGTTTTGTACTGTTTTAATTGTTTAATTTAGCTGTAATTTCTTTGGCAATACGAATTTAAAATGTCGCAAGAATAAGATTAGCCTAGTGTTTCTTATTTTGCATCGCAAAAGAAATAAACTCTAAACCGATGCAACCCTGTTTTAAATAAAAAAATAACTGTCCCGACACTTTATTTAAACCTTGAAATGTTCGAACTTGGTTTCAAACATAAGTAATTTTTGTGTTCTTTTACATTAGGCTACACAATAATTTAGCAGACTAAAGACGAGCTTCTTCATTTTCATTTTCTGATGCAATCGGCTGACAATCTTCCTTCATCAGTTTTTGTCGTTTGTGCAGCGGCTGCGGTTCTACAGGAATGTAGCAAATTTATGTTGTAATGATAATTAAACAAAACTCTTGACTTTAAATAAGTAAACAGTTATAAACAGTTACCTATTTAAGCATCAAGGTGGTAAAATATAAACGCTGTAGGACAACATCGGTTAACAACATGTATGCTACATTGAGATTCGATCTTGGGTCGATTGAAGTTCCTCGAAGCTCGTGTTGTTGCGTTAACCACTGAGCTACCGTCTGTACGCTGTTAAAGTTGTAAGCCTCATTGATGTAGCCTAAATGTTTTTATTGCAATGTTTTATGTTGAAATGTTTTCATTATTTATTCAATTACATTTCAGTAGCCTAATTTCAGTATTGTGATTATGAATTATTTTAACTACATTTCACTTGTTGAATTCTTCTGCTACCAGCTTTCAATCGCTCTGAATCAGCGCGGTGCGGCAGCAGATTACACATTAGAGAGAATAAACCGGAATAAACGAACACTTTTCAGAGTCTATGATTGTAGCGCCTCTTAGCGGTAAAAGGCAGCAAATACACCACACATTTTACCGCCGCGGTGGAACGGCTGATGTGGGCATTGTCATGGCTTGCCTCGACATTTGCGTTTGAATAGCGCGCGTCCTCCGTGGGCGTGTCAGATTAACGCGTAATGAAGTGTAATGAGCTGGGGGAAAAAAATACTGACAGCACTCTCTTTTCAGATTGCATAAACTGAGAATATTTGTTTTTTATATAATTTACTTCATTTAAAAGAAGAGAATTTAAGCTTCATAAAGAAAAACCTCTCGTGCCTGTGTGACAAGTAATCGCGGAGTTACAGTTAATCTTAGGACGCGTTTCAGAATGGACTTCACTGACAGAGAGAACGCAGAACTCGCATCATGTTTGTTTTTCTTTATTTGGTGAAAAGCACAACACTTTGTTTTTATTATGAGTATCCACAAAAAAAATAGAAACTTAACAGGATCTAATGATGTACAACACTTATATGTAAGATCAAAATTAACCGAGTATTTTGAGTCTCTTTTACACTGATAAGAAAAAAAGCGAGACAATCGCGCCGGCGCGATAGGCGACCCCAGGGGGTTAAAGGGATAGTTCACCCAAAAATTACAATTCTGTCAGTAATTACTCGCCCTCATGTTGTTCAACCCTGTAAGACTTTCGTTCATCTTCGGGACACAAATTAAGATATTTTTGATTAAATCTGAGAGCTGGATCACTCCTCCATAGGCTTCTTAAGGGATTGAAACTGGCCGGCCCAAAAAAAGTTAAAGACATCGTTAAAATAGTCCGAGTGACGACAGCGGCTCAACCTTAAGTTTATCAAGCGACGAGAATACTTTTTGTGCGCAAAAAACGAACAAAAATAACGACTTTATTCAACTCTTCATTTCCTTCTCTGTGGGCCTCGAGTGAGTTCATGAGAGCAACACACACACACACACACACAGTGGGCCTCTGAGTGAGTTCACGAGCGCCGCGACGCATGCGCGAGAACTGAGAAGAGGACACTCATGATCATTTGATGGGAAAGTGTGTGTGTGTGTTGCTCTTGTGAACTCACTCAGAGGCCCACTGTGTCTGTGTGTGTGTGTTGCTCTTGTGAACTCGCTCTGAGACCCACTGTGTGTGTGTGTGTGTGTGTGTTGCTCTTGTGAACTCACTCAGAGACCCACTGTGTGTGTGTGTGTGTGTGTGTGTTGCTCTTGTGAACTCACTCAGAGACCCACTGTGTGTGTGTGTGTGTGTTGCTCTTGTGAACTCACTCAGGCCCACTGTGTGTGTGTGTGTGTTGCTCTTGTGAACTCACTCAGAGGCCCACTGTGTCTGTGTGTGTGTGTTGCTCTTGTGAACTCGCTCAGAGACCCACTGTGTGTGTGTGTGTGTGTGTGTGTGTGTGTGTGTGTGTTGCTCTTGTGAACTCACTCAGAGACCCACTGTGTGTGTGTGTGTGTGTTGCTCTTGTGAACTCACTCAGGCCCACTGTGTGTGTGTGTGTATTGCTCTTGTGAACTCACTCAGAGGCCCACTGTGTGTGTGTGTGTGTGTGTGTGTGTTGCTCTTGTGAACTCACTCAGAGACCCACTGTGTGTGTGTGTGTGTGTGTGTGTTGCTCTTGTGAACTCACTCAGAGACCCACTGTGTGTGTGTGTGTGTGTGTGTGTGTGTTGCTCTTGTGAACTCACTCAGAGACCCACTGTGTGTGTGTGTGTGTGTTGCTCTTGTGAACTCACTCAGAGGCCCACACGGAAGAAAATCAATAGTTGAATAAAGTCGAAGTTATTTTTGTTTGTTTTTTGCGCACAAAAAGTATTCTCGTCGCTTGATAAACTTAAGATTGAGCCGCTGTCGTCACTCGGACTATTTTAACAATGTCTTTAACTAACTTTTCTGGGCCGACAGATCCAATTACCTAACAGTCTATGGAGGAGTGATCCAGCTCTCAGATTTAATCAAAAATATCTTAATTTGTTTTTCCGAAGATGAACGAAAGTCTTACGGGGTTGGAACAAGTAATTACTGACAGAATTATCATTTTTGGGTGAACTATCCCTTTAATGTGTTTCTTGATTTAAGAATGTTCAGTTATTTTTGTAGTTATAGTGTAGACTTTACTTTACAAATGAATAAAAATTTGTCTCATTGTTATGGAGGCCCAAACCTGCAGAAAATAATAAATAAATAATATACTATAATATAATATAATAGTAGAGAAATAAATAAAGCGATAAATAACTTGATAGAATAATATAACAAATTTTTAATTTAATTTAATCCAGATTTCTTTTTTTTTTTATTTCTTTTTTCCATCATTTATTATTAATTAAACAATCCAGGGCCGTGTTTTCTGTTAAGTAGATCGTATAGACCTTTGGTGCATTCGGTTTATGATCAACTTAACAAGATTTCTCTGTAATTACAAAATAAACAGGCATTATACCAGAAACCATATACCGTCCACTGGGTGTCTGGGTGCTTATTTTTAATTTCTGCAGGTTTTGGCCTCCATAGATAATATGGTGGATGGCAGTTAAGCTAATCACTTAATTCACATGTTAACAAACAAACATGGCCTTGCTGCGTCTCTCCTCTGTGTGTCTGTAGGGTGACAGTAAGCGTATGGAGGAGGTGAGCTCGTACCTGTCCCTGCCGTCGGAGCGCAGTAACCCTGACAGCCACAAGGGGGCGACGCTGATGCGCAGCTCCAGTAGTGTGGGCGGCCTGTCGTTCAGCTCCAGAGACATCTTCACCATTGCAACACTCGTCTGCTCCACCAAACTCACGCAGAACGGTGTGTGTGTGTGTGTGTGTGTGTGTGTGTTTCTACCCCAGTGGAGACTTAAACCTGAATGCACACAGACTCATGGGGACTCGTGTCACTGTAGACCTAAATTGAGGAACACAAGCTTATAAATCATACAGAATTTTTTTTTTTTTTTTTAAATGTAAAAACGCAGAAAGTTGTGTGTGATGGGTAGGTTTAGGGGTCGGGTTAGTGTGTGTGTGTGTGTGATGGGTAGGTTTAGGGGTCGGGTTAGTGTGTGTGTGTGTGTGATGGGTAGGTTTAGGGGTCGGGTTAGTGTGTGTGTGTGTGTGCGTGTGTGTGTGTGATCGGTAGGTTTAGGGGTCGGGTTAGTGTGTGTGTGTGTGTGTGTGATCGGTAGGTTTAGGGCTCGGGTTAGTGTGTGTGTGTGTGTGTGTGTGATGGGTAGGTTTAGGGGTCGGGTTAGTGTGTGTGTGTGTGTGATGGGTAGGTTTAGGGGTCGGGTTAGTGTGTGTGTGTGTGTGTGTGTGTGTGTGTGTGTGATCGGTAGGTTTAGGGGTCGAGTTAGTGTGTGTGTGTGTGTATGTGTGTGAGTAGGTTTAGGGGTCGGGTTAGTGTGTGTATGTGTGTGATGGGTAGGTTTAGGGGTCGGGTTAGTGTGTGTGTGTAATGGGTAGGTTTAGGAGTTTGGTTAGTGTGTGTGTGTGATGGGTAGGTTTAGGAGTTTGGTTAGTGTGTGTGTGTGATGGGTAGGTTTAGGGGTCGGGTTAGTGTGTGTGTGTGTGTGTGTGTGTGTGTGTGATGGGTAGGTTTAGGAGTTTGGTTAGTGTGTGTGTGTGTTGGGTAGGTTTAGGGGTCGGGTTAGTGTGTGTGTGTGATGGGTTGGTTTAGGGATCGGGTTAGTGTGTGTGTGTGATGGATAGGTTTAGGGGTCAGGTTAGTGTGTGTGTGTGTGTGTGTGTGTGTGTGTGTGTGTGTGATGGGTAAGTTTAGGGGTCGGGTCAGTGTGTGTGTGTGTGTGTGTGTGATGGCTAGGTTTAGGGGTCGGGTTAGTGTGTGTGTGTGTGTGTGTGATGGCTAGGTTTAGGGATCGGGTTGGTGTGTGTGTGATGGGTAGGTTTAGGGATCGGGTTGGTGTGTGTGATGGGTAGGTTTAGGGGTCGGGTTAGTGTGTGTATGTGTGTGTGTGTGATGGCTAGGTTTAGGGATCGGGTTGGTATGTGTGTGATGGGTAGGTTTAGGGGTCGGGTTAGTGTGTGAGTGTGTGTGTGTGTGTGATGGCTAGGTTTAGGGATCGGGTTGGTGTGTGTGTGTGTGTGTGTGTGTGTGTGTGTGTGTGTGTGTGTGTGTGTGTGTGATGGGTAGGTTTAGGGGTCGGGTTAGTGTGTGTATGTGTGTGTGTGATGGCTAGGTTTAGGGATCGGGTGTGTGTGTGTGTGTGTGTGTGTGTGTGTGTGTGTGTGTGTGTGTGTGTGTGTGTGTGATGGGTAGGTTTAGGGGTCGGGTTAGTGTGTGTGTGTGTGTGTGTGTGTGTGATGGCTAGGTTTAGGGATCGGGTTGGTGTGTGTGTGTGTGTGTGTGTGTGTGTGTGTGTGTGTGTGTGTGTGTGTGATGGGTAGGTTTAGGGGTCGGGTTAGTGTGTGTGTGTGATGGGTAGGTTTAGGGGTCGGGTTAGTGTGTGTATGTGTGTGTGTGATGGCTAGGTTTAGGGATCGGGTTGGTGTGTGTGTGTGTGTGTGTGTGTGTGTGTGTGTGTGTGATGGGTAGGTTTAGGGGTCGGGTTAGTGTGTGTGTGTGTGATGGGTAGGTTTAGGTTTAGGTTTAAGGGGAGAGAATATACTGTTTGGACAGTATAAAATCCATCAAGTCTATGGAGAGTCCCCACAAAGATATCGAACCAGACGTGTGTGTGTGTGTGTGTGTGTGTGTTGGGGGGATGGGGAAAAGTAGCTTTTATATCCTGAATGAAACGACATTCACAGTCCATTTCACTTCTGTAATGTAATGAATTTCCAAGTGAAAAAAAAGATATTCAGGGAGGAAAAACATGTAGGGCAGGATTTTATTCATCAGGTTGTGAAAAGTGTTTCTACATGACAGGAAGTTGAAAAATAAGAGGTCTCGATATGACATTGGTTGAAAAGGAAAGTCATTTCAAAGCAGGTTATTACACTGTGATGGAAGATGACCAGACAAACAACGTTTTACAATAACATGCACTGATTCACAAAAAGACCAGGAATGTCTTATTGTTAAGAAAGAAAGTAAATACAGTCAATTTAAAAATGTATATACAAACCATGCAAAGCCTGACATATACAATAATAGTCAGAATTTTTTATTTTTTTTGTAATGGAACAGTTTATTGAGCCTACAGGCAAAATCTAAAAGAAATATTTTGCATATGTTTTTTTTTGTTTAGTATCATATTTGATGCATCAGGCTTTTATGGCTCATATGATATAGTGAGAATATGGAGCTCAAACTCGAGGAGGAAAAACAGATCAGTTTTATTCAGAGGCAAAAATATGCAATTTAGTGCAGATGCTGATATTTATATGGACCAAAAAAATCTGATCAAATTCTGATGAGACTTAATAACAGTATAGCAGACTACTTACATTACATGCATATAAATATCAGTCATCATATCTACCGATAATATGTCTTAGTAAGATGAAATTTGAAATGCTTATTTTTATGATTAAAGCTTTGTAAAGTTTAAAGTATAAATTAACATATAATTATAAAACATAATGCAATACAATGATGATTGAGAGATAACAAATAAACCTGATGATCATATTTAATACTCACATTTTAACATGAATTTACTATAAAATGACGTATGGATAATCAAGTAAACCTACAGTAAGTGTTCATCTTGAAATATTAACAACATCAAAGTTCTTCTTATATTTACTTTGTTTAAAAATCAGTGCAGATTTCACAGCAGAGACACGTAAAGCACGAGCTGAAGGAGGACGTTTGTACAATTACACTAAAAGACTTTTACTTGCTAAAGTTGTTGAATATTGTTGAATGACTTTTATCTTGAAGCCCCTTTAAGGACACGGACACACACACACACACACACACACACACACACACACACACACTGTTGAATGACTTCTATCCTGAGGCCCCTTTAAGGACATGGACACACACACACACACACACACACACACGTTCACACACACTGTTGAATAACTTTTATCTTGAGGCCCCTTTAAGGACACACACACACACACACACATTGTTAAATGACTTTTGTCTTGAGGCCCCTTTAAGGACACGGACACACACACACACACACACACACACACACACACACACACACACACACACACAGACGCAGGTGTGCTGTAACAGCTGTTCTTGAGAAAGCCCGTTAATCACGCTAATGAATCTTCCGGAAACATCCATCACAATGCAACCCTAACGAACGAACACACACGGACATATTCACTGCTAAACACATGAACTAAACAGATTCATTAATGCCTCGTAATTAAGAGTCAGTTGCGGTTACACTGTCTCTGTTTCTCAGTGGGTTTGTTGGGTCTGCTGAAGTGGAGGACTCGTCCTGAAATGCTGAAGCAAAACCTACAAGAGCTCAAACTCATTGATGGAGAGGAGGTTGTGAAGGTGTGTTGCACTCAAATTACACATGAGCATCTGTAGCTTGGTATGCACATTAGTTTACGCGTGTGTGTGTGTGTGTGTGCAGTTCCTGCAGGACACTTTGGACGCCCTGTTCAACATCATGATGGAACATTCTCAGACTGATGACTATGATATTTTGGTGTTTGACGCTCTGGTAAGCAGCATCCAAACACACACACACACAACACACACACACACACACACACACACACACACACACACACACACTCACACACACACACACACACACACACACACACACACACACACACACACACACACACACACACACACACACACACACACACACACACACACACACAGACTCACTCACTCACTCACTCACTCACTCACTCACTCACTCACTCACTCACTCACTCACTCACTCACTCACCATCACTCACTCACCCACCCACCCACTCACTCACTCACTCACTCACTCACTCACTCACTCACTCACTCACTCACTCACCTCACTCACTCACTCACTCTCTCACCCACCCACCCACCCACCCACTCACTCACTCACTCACTCACATCACTCACTCACTCACCCACCCACCCACCCACCCACTCACTCACTCACTCACCCACCCACCCACCCACCCCACTCACTCACTCACTCACTCACCCCACCCACCACTCACTCACTCACTCACACTCACTCACTCACTCACTCACTCACTCACTCACTCACCCACCCACCCACCCACCCACCCACTCAGTCACTCACCCACCCACCCACCCACTCACTCACTCACTCACCCACCCACCCACTCACTCACTCACCACCCACTCACTCACTCACTCACTCACTCACTCACCCTCCCACCCACCCACCCACTCACTCACTCACTCACCCACCCACCCACCCACTCACTCACTCACTCACTCACCCACCCACCCACTCACTCACTCACTCACTCACCCTCCCACCCACCCACTCACTCACTCACTCACTCACCCACCCACCCACCCACTCACTCACTCACTCACTCACCCACCCACCCACCCACTCACTCACTCACTCACTCACCCACCCACCCACTCACTCACTCACTCACTCACTCACTCACTCACTCACTCACTCACTCACTCACCCACCCACCCACCCACCCACCCACCCACTCACTTCACTCACCCACCCACCCACCCACTCACTCACTCACTCACCCACCCACCCACTCACTCACTCACCCACCCACCCACCCACCCACCCACTCACTCACTCACTCACCCACCCACCCACCCACCCACCCACTCACTCACCCACTCACCCACCCACCCACCCACCCACCCACCCACTCACTCACCCACCCACCCACTCACTCACTCACTCACTCACATCACCCACCCACCCACTCACTCACTCACTCACTCACCCACCCACCCACCCACCCACCCACCCACCCACCCACTCACTCACTCACTCACTCACTCACTCACTCAC
>NW_026606762.1:0-20000 GCF_029890125.1 Rhinichthys klamathensis goyatoka
ACAACTTACAGCACCCCAACAATTGCAATTTTTAAATAACATTGAAAAAAACAACATCTGACAAATACATAGGTCTATGAAGCAACATTCTTAATAACTATTTAAAAGGTGTGTATATATATAATTTTGGATATGACATTTTGTATGACAACAATAACACAAATAATAGTAATAATAATAATTGTAATTTGACAAAAGCTTAAATCCAGAACATTTTTTTTAGTCTTTCTTTGGGATCATTATGTTCATAACCCTATAATCAAGTTACATTAAGGTTCTTCATAACAGTTTATTGCTGTCTGGGTTCTTTACAGAACCATTTCGTAGATGTTCTCCCATATAGCAGATGACAAAAAAAAAACTACCTTTATGTTTAAGATTTTACATTGACCATCAATTTTTATAAAACCGTTTCATGCACTTTCCACATACGCATCCCAGGGTCACTGCTGATCATTTTCCTTCTGGATTTCTTATCAGTATCTTTGCTTTCCTGACTGGTTTGTTGATCAGCAGTTGCGTATGGCTGCTCCTACATCAGGCTTTAGATCAGACACGCTGCTCAGAAAAACATTGTGTTGTGTTGTGATGTAGCGAGTCCTATCACTCCGTAATACAAAATCTAATATCACTGTACCGTGAGCCCTTCAATATCCCTCTCTTTCTATTTCTCTTTCTCTTCTGCTTTGTTTTGTTTCCTGCCAAGTGTACACAAGAAAGATTGGCAAATTTAATAGACCTTCACCTTCAGAAATCTCATGCTTCTTTACAGGACCTCCCGTCTTAACCCAGTTCATTCAACAACGTGTCAACAGTGAGCGTGCTCATAGAAACACACACAGACATTTGTTCCTCCACGTTTTAACGGCTTTTATGAAAATCCATGAGTGTTCATCCACCTCAATAGCATTTGGAATGGTGTTATAGAAAAATCCATGACAAAAGATGTGTCCCCTGTACCTGGAGAATACTGATGCGTTATTCTGGAATGGTCTGAATGTTTACAGGGTAACCAGTGGGGAACTGTGGAAATTTAGTGCGACGAATAAAGGAACAATCCGTGAAAACCAAAGCGCTGGCACACGCATCTACGAAAATATACATGTACTTCTCTCAAGGACGTCAGTACTGATTTATCCTGGCCAAGAGAGGCAACTATGTCCAGAGCCCCTTTTTTCCCATGACCTTTGACCTTAGTGTGACCTCTGTGACCCCCGAGCGGCTGCTGACGTGGACTTTCTCACAGACACCGCACAGTTGTGCTGTAATGTCATCGACACGTTGACCATTTAAGATGTAGAGAGACGGACAGATTGCAGGTACACTGACCTAACAGAACAGAAAGGGATTTTCAAAAGTATATTCTTATCGAGGTGATTAAGTGCAATTTTATTTATATAATAAAATATGTTTGCTAAATGATGTATATTCAATTAAGATTGTAAATGTTTTATATTTTCAGTTACAGGAAATTGCACAATTGCAACAATAGCTGTGTATATATATATATATATATATATATATATATATATATATATATATATATATATATATATATATATATATATATAAAGTGATAAATACTATATAGCATTTTTTTATTTAGTTGCAAAATATATTTATGTATATATATACACAGTATACTCACATTGGACTATATATATATATATATATATATATATATATATATATATATATATATATATATATATATATATATTAGGGCTGTCAAATGATTAATCGTGATTAATCACATCCAAAATAAAAGTTTTTTTTACATAATATATGTGGGTGCACTGTGTATAATTATTTTATATATATAAATACACACACATGCTTGTATATATTTAAGAAATATTTTCATGTATATACGGTATATAGATTTATATATAATTTATATTATATATAAATATAAATATTTTATATATAAATAATATTTTTTTTCTTAAATATACTTGCATGTGTGTGTATTTATATATATATACAAAATAATTATACACAGTGCACCCACATATATTATGTAAAAAAACCTTTTATTTTGGATGTGATTAATCGTGATTAATCATTTGACAGCCCTAATATATATATATAGCATATCTCAACTGCTGGATTGCTTGTATCATCGCAAAATGTAAATTATATTATCGCCCAGCTCTAATAAGACTATAATGTGTGAAGATATTATGATATTATTATTATTATTAGGATAGTTTTTCCGTAAAACTGTTTTGAAACGTGTATTGTGAAAATCGCTATATAGTAAATTGGTAACACTTTACAAATGAGGTCTCATTCATTAACATTAACAATGAGCAATACATTTGTTACAGTATTAATCTTTGTTAATGTTAGTTAATAAAATTACAACTGATCATTGTTAGTTCATTTTAACTCCGGTCCATTCAATAATATTAAGATACAACTTTAGATTTTGTGTGTTATTAAATGTTGAATAACTAATGTAGCTAACTAATGTTAACAAATGGAACCTTATTGTGTAAAGTGACAAATATAATAATAGCTAAAAAAAAAATCTACCCTGTATTAAATGTTTTGTGCTTTATGTAAGATTCAATATGACTAAATCAGCCTGACTACATAATGTTACATCAACGAAGGTCATTTTTAAGGGTCAGATCAGGTGGAGAAATCTCTTTAAGATAACAACTTGCTCTTTTCAGTGTGCAGTGCCCTCTCAACCTCAGTCCTGAATCTTTGCTGTGCGTAACCCGCGTCCCTCAGCACCACCATTTTATCTCAAAGCCACGTTCACAGAGCAAGAAAGAGTCGATCAGGGAACAGAGACACATTCAGAATCAGCAGTTTGCTAATGATCAGTGTTTAGGCTATAAATGTGGAAAATCTGTGTGCTTGTGTAATAGCAGAGGGAGATGAAGTGAATGTGTGTTTGATTTTGATATGATGTTTTGATGCTGCTCCTCATAGTGTCTGGTTTGTCCAATAGAGGGCAGTATTCACTGCCCAGAGCATGACCACTAGCACAGATTTAGATCAGAGCTTTTTTTCCCCCTCTCTATTTTCTGTTTTTTTTTTTTTTATACACAAACAAAATCTGGCACCTTTGGTTATATTGTTTTTTACATGCTAGCCTGAACATCCTTTACTTTCGTGTGTGTATATATATATATATATATATATATATATATATATATATGTACATACACATACACGAAAGTAAAGGATGATCAGGCTAGCATGTGTAAATAACATGATTTACATATGTTATATACATGTTTGTGTATATATAGGAAAAAAAATGTGAGTTCAACTAAACATAATCATACATAAATGTAGTAAAATGTTTTTAAAAGGAGACATTGCATATCTCCTGTTTTTGATGTCAAGTATGTCCAATAAATAGTAAAATATATATATATATATATATATATGTGTGTGACCCTGGACCACAAAACCAGTCACAAGGGTACGTTTTTTGAAATTGAGATTTATACATCAGAATTAATAAGATTTCCATTGATGTATGGTTTGTAAGGATAGGACAATATTTGGCCGATATACAACTTTTTGAAAATTTGGAATCTGAGGGTGCAAAAAAAAAAATCGAAACATTGAGAAAATCGCCTTTAAAGTTGTCCATTTATGTTTGCGCTTTTGCTGCATCCACTCACAAAAATATATATTTGTATATATTTACGGTAGGAAATTTACAATATATCTTCCTGGAACATGATCTTTACTTAATATCTTAAAGATTTTTGGCATAAAATAATTTTTTTATAATTTTGACCCATACAATGTATTGTTGGCTATTGCCACAAATATACCCGTGCTACTTGTGACTGTTTTTTTGGTCCACATGTTCAGAAACATAGTAAAGTGCATGTCTACGGAGTGCAGGTCCTCCTGGGGTCTGTTAGCATGTGGATCCACAAACATGTGGCTTTCCACCGCCAGAAATGAATGTGAAATGTAACATGAAGGGCAGCTGTTAAAGGAAGTAGTGCTTCGTGTGTGTGTGTGTGTTTTGATGAGCCAGTGGAGGCAGACGGTCTAGGTATAATCAGATAAACCCAGGGATTGCTCACTAGCCGCAAAAAGGCCACAAATGAAAACATATATTAAAAACAGAAGACACACAATGCATCGGCGTTGTATTTTTGCTTACGGGACGTACGAGCTGCAGCGCTCACGGGCAGATCGGCATCATAATAAGCGCGTGTACGTGAGCCTACGTGCGTCTGTGTTCCTGACAGACCTGCGGACAGGGAGCCGGAGAAAAAGCGGAGAGATAGATGAGGGCCACGCGGAGGCTGTGGGTGTTTTAATTATAGGGGCTCTGTAGCGCGCTATCTTTCCTGGGCTTTAGCTCTGTCTCATGAATTGAGCGCTACCTTTATCCCTAAGCCTTCAGCTCCTCTGGCCAAACAAAGAAAAAAGGGAAGGGCAAGGCTGAGGTTTTAAAGCCGTTACTATGCCACGCTTACCATTAATATCCCTTCAATCACGGCTTTTTTATGTGGTGCCGAGCTCGCTAACCCCTTTAAACTGACCCTCATGGCCTTTATTACAGCCGTCCCAGGCCATATAAAAATATGCTACTAGACGGTTTCAGACGAACCGCGTTTTACTTCAGCTCCAGCCGAATAAGCACAGGGAAGGAGCGCTTTCTGTTTTCCTTCCTCTGTGTATTTCTTGTGTTCTCGCCCTCCTCTCCGTCTCTTTTCCTTTCCTCCTCCCTATTTTTCTTTCTATCTGCGGAGTAGATCATCGAAATGCCAAGCGTTCCGGATACATAGTGTCTATGACAACACTATTGGCTGGAAATGGCTTGTATGGATGGGCATGGTAGTCACATGACCTCACCCTAGAGTCTTGCTGAAAGAGACTCAAGCTAAGATTCCACATATAGACATGCCAGAGGATTTGACATTTCTTTGAGGCTAGGAATGATTGGGATGTTTTCAAGTAAAACAGGACGGATCCTTTTTAAAGAAACATTTTTAAAAATCTGTATAAATCTTTTTTTTATTGTATTTTATGCAAGTTGTATAGACCTACACACACACACACACATATATATATATATATATATATATATAGATGAACCTGATCATTTTAAAGGCTGAATACACCAAAATAATTCACTTATTTGATTTAAATAATTCAGTTTTTTTTTTTATTAGGTTACACTTTATTTGAAAGTGTCTTTGTTACAGTGTAATTATACATTTAAGTGATGAGTAAAAGTACATGTACATACTTTAGGGTTAGGTTTAGGGTTAGTTGCATATTTTATTTAGTATAATATGTTATTACTGTATATATATATATATATATATATGTATATATATATATATATATATATATAAACACCTTGTAAATCTGTATTTTTTTAAATCTTTATTTTATGCAAGTCGTATAGCCTTTTTGTTTTTAAAAGAAGCGCTTTGTTAAATGTTTGTTTAAATTTGAAACGCTAAATTAATGCTTTCAGCATCCTGAGCTGTCATTTAACCACTATATAATAATGTATAATATATGTAAACAGCAGAAAATAAAATGTAACATTTTCATATCTGTAAACTCCTTAAATCCTTAAATGTTTACCGTGGATGTTTGTAATATTCGGTCCGTACAGTATCTCCATGACAACATTTTTTTTTTTTTTTTTTTTTTTTTTTATGATGGTTCCCGTCTTGACATTTCTCCATTTGGTGAAAATTGTGAATTGCCTTGACTCTTACTTCAGCCAACATGTCACAAGAAAAAAAAAAAAAAAAGTGTTATGGGGGGTGTTGGGGGGATCTAATGGGCGTCTGGACTGATTGTCCTCAGCCGTGGCAGTAGAGACAAAGCAGATGAATTGTGAAATGTATTCGAAGAGATTGGAGACAAGTGCATGTCAGCACCCCCTCCATCTCTAGTCCTCCACCCACCCTCTCCTCTCCTCTTCTATCCTCTCCTCTCTTCCCTCTGGATTTCTCCCTCTCCATCTTCTCTCTTTTTGTCTGACACGCTGCATAAAAAAGGCATGACAGCACTGCTCTGTTTGAGCGAAATATTAGAAAAAGAAAAATGCAATTTTCTCCGCTTTCAGGTGACTTATCCACGCAGTTGATATTTGTTTGATATTTGCTCGGTTGCATGCATTTTAATTGTCAAATATTATGATGGGCATCACATAGCATTTCATTTGAATGATCAAAATCAACAGTAGTCATGCAGAGAAAAAATCATTAGTGCATTGAATGTATGCGAAAAAGGCATATATTATTTGAATAAATATATTTTTAAAATTGTTTTTAATAATTAATAACAATGCTAACACTTTATTTTACAGTGTCCTTGCTACATGTTAAATGTAGTTAGAAATAACAATTTATGCAAAATAAAATATGCAACTAACCCTAAACCAAATCCTAACCCTAGTAATCACATGTAGTTAATTAACGTTACTCACCACTTAAATGTATAATTGCACTGTAACAAAGACGCCTTCAAATAAAGTGTAACCTAAAAACAAACAAACAGAATTATTCTAAATTATTTTGATGAATTCAGCCTTTAAAATGACCAGGTTCTTCTTCTTTGCATTTGAACCTGACTGACCGTTGTCCCGTCTGAGGGAGCGTCTGGCCCCTGTCTGGCTGTCGTCTGGCCCCTGCCCCAACCTGTGACCCTTAACTGGAAATGGACGGAGTCAGTTAGTCAGCTGCGTGTGTGTGTGTGTGTGTGTGTGTGTTTGTGTGAGGTCCTTGAAATCTCTACATTATGGGGACAAAATGTCGCCACAAAGATGGCAATATCTGAAATCCTTGTCCTTGTGGGGACATTTTTTGGTCCCCATGAGGAAAACAGCTTATAAATCATACTAAGTGATGTTTTTTTTTGAAAATGTAAAAATGCTGAAAGTTTTCTTTGACGGGTTGGGGATAGAATATACAGTTTGTTCAGTATAAAAATCATTATGTCTATGGAATGTCCCCATAAAACATAAAAACATAGAAACTCAATGGTGTGTGCGTGCGTTTGTGCATGTGCGTGTGTGTGTGTGTGTCTGTGTGTTTCTTCCTCCTCACAAGAGCGAGTCCAGCCTTTTCTGCGAGACTGAATTTTACATTTCCTGGCTTTGAATAAAATCACGGTGTATATACTGCAGAGAACAAAGAGAGAGCGGAATCTTCTAACAACGTATATGTGTGTTTGCTGCAGACATGAAGAGCTGCAACTGAGACGGCCATTCCGTTTGTGAATGAAAATGAATCGATAGATCAGTTTTCGAATTTGTGAAAGATGATTATAAAGCCTGTTGACTCAGTAGTAAATGGCAGCTCGGCTCTCACACTCTTTGTTTTCAGGTGAATGTATTTATTATTCATTCTTGCATCAGTGTATATCTCAGGCCCTCCATATTTGACTATGAATAATGGAAGAGCTTGTGGAGCATAGAGGTGGAGGTGTGTGTGTGTGTGTGCGGAGCTGTGACTGGCCACTGCTGGGTCCTGCTCGGTCTGCCTCAGTGCCCTTAATAACAGTGTATAAATCAAGAGTCTCCTGTCAGCCACGCTGCCTTCATTAAAATCAAATGGGAAACTGGCCTCTTTGGATCCAATTTTAATAAAACCAGGTAATCAAATACGGCTCAAAAAATAGGTCATCATTTCACAGCTTCTGAGATGGCCGCCACACAGTGTTTTGTGTACACGCAATGTTAACAGGGTCGAAGACCTCCCTACGTCACACACACACACTGCGTTCATACAGTACATGCTCACACACACACACACTGACTAGAAAGGCCAAAAATAGTCAGTGTGATTGAAAGTGATGCAGTGAAAATTTTTCGACAGATATTTTGTGTCATTCAACTTTCCATGAAGTTGATTGAATTGACAATGAACGCATGAACTTCAAACGAGTGCGCGCATGTGAGCGTGCGTGTAATATCGTCTGATTTATTCATATAAAACGTCTCAAATTTTCAAGCCTAACATTTTATACAGTGGAATTTCAAATCTGCATTTTTAATCAAAATTATCTTATATGTATGAAACGGATTTGAAGTTATTTCTCAGGCATGTTTTGATCATTTCTCTTGAAAACTTCTGACATGGCATTATTAAATATGCATTTAAAAATCACACCATGAATTATATTAAATTTTTTGCATGTCTAAAAAAAAATGTTGAAATATTCATTCAGAATCCAAAACGTTTAGAGTATTTCAGTAAGATTTTTTTTTTTTTTTTTTTTTTTGCGGTGTGTGTCCTGGCTATGAAGGGCGACACATCGCTGTGACAGACCCTTTGGTGCATAAGGTGATGTGTCGACAATGTTTTGGGGCTTTTCGGCCATGATTTCAGTTGCAGATGCTTTGGTTCCCGAGCGGCGATGTCGGACTGTCTGTCTGTGGTTTTTCGACACAGATGACTGGCCGAAATCCAGCCAGGCGTGTATCACACTCTTGCAGCGAGTGTATACGAGGAACAAGAACCATCAGCCCCCATTTGGTCCCCCCTAAATAACCTTTATCACCTCATTCCTGCTCCATCTGAGGGGGACATACGCTGACCGCACTGATTTATACCGCTGGACTGCATTTTTAGATGTCGGTATATAAAGCGGTGTGTGACAGTAGTACATCACAAACAGTTTGATCAGGTTATTTAGCATTAACAGATTTTATATGCTATTTTAATTTATTTATATTCATTTAAAATTTATATTAAAGCCAATCCACATGTCAGTTAGATGCACAACATTACTAAAAAGTGGAATGAAAAAGAAAAAATTTCTGTGACAAGATGGAGACAGGAAGATCTTTTTAATTCAGGCGATGAGCAGAAGAGGGCACTCTCACTCGCTCTATTTTTTATTTCTTTTCTCTCTCTCTCTCTTTATTTCTCTCTCTTTCCCTCCCTCCGTAAGCTTCATTCGCTCCCCTATCTTCCTTTGAAAATACACAGGCAAAAACAAAAACCCCCTGCACCTCATGTGCCTTATGGTGTGCATTAGTCCCTCCGACACAACCACAAATATATATGAGAAATGCTAATGATTTTTTTTTACTTTTCTTTTGCATTTGCACCCATTTTGATTTGTTCCTGTATTTTTAGCAATTAACGGAGGACAATTTTTAAGCCACATTGTAAAAAAAAGAACCCTGCACTTTTTACCTTAAGAATATATTTCTGCCCTCTTAAAAATACCATTTGTATGATTTATTTTAAATGTATATATCACACACAGACACATCATTTGGTAACACTTTACAGTAAGGTCTTATTTATTAACATTAGTTAATGCTTTAACCAACATCAACTAACAACGAGCAATGCATTCTTACATCACTTATTAACTTTTGTTAATATTAGTTAATAAAAACGTATAACGTGCATATTAACTACTGTTAACAGATACAAGTTTGGATCTTAAAAATGTATTAGTACATGTTAAGATTAACATTGACTGAGATTGATAAATGCTGTAGAAGTATTGTTCATGCACGTTAACAAAATAAACCTTGAAAGTCGGTAACACTAAGGTTCTTTAGGTAACTAGTTATTAACTAACATGAACTAACAATGAACAATACACCTGTTACTATATTAGTTCATCTTTGTTAATGTTAGTTAATACAAATACAGCTGTTCATTGTTTGTTCACAGTGCATTAAATAACTAATGTTAACAAATACAACCTTTGATTTGAATAAGATATTAGTAAATGCTAAGATTAATAAATGCTGTTGAAGTATTGTTCATTCTTAGTTCAGGTTAACTAAGGTAGTTAACTAATGAACCTTATTATAAAGTGTTACCGTAAAGTCTTACTGATAATTCTTTGTCTGTATAATTTCTCATGTCTGTGTACAAAAGCAAAAGTTCATCAGTGTGTTTGCCCTCGGTCCGAGACGATGGGATGGGCGTCACTGTAGGACAAGCGGTTTGGAGAAATGGATGTATCCGCTCCATAGCGCTAAACCAAACCACAAAACGCACACACTGGCGTGTTCCTCTGCCTGCAGCGAATGCCATTTTTCACGCGCGTCCTCTCATCCGACATGTTGATCGACTCGGTGAAACATATTTTCGGGTCAGAACTGTCGGTCAACCTGCATATTAAGAAATCACAGCAGAGTCTTGCCGTTTTGAAGATGGTATTGAAATGGGGAACAATGACAGCATTTCTCCTTTACACACGTGCTAAATGAAGAGTGCTATTCTCTGTGGAGATGTTTCCTTTTTATTACGTGTTTATGTAAACCCTCAGAGAGCTTAATACAGCACTGGCTGCCAGGTTGCTTTATTCACGTTCTTCTTTCAGATCTTTAGAGCTGCCAGATTTGCCTTTTTAAAAATAGTGGTCATGTTTTCTGTCTTGTCTTTTTTCCCTCTTTTAATCTCTATGGCCCTATTTTCTTGATTCCTCAAAGTGGATGCCACCCCCCAATGCCTTTATATCCACACACACACACACATGCGCGGATACACATATACATGGAAATGGAAGAACGCACTGCAGTGATTCCAGTCCCTCCATACACACACCAACACAAACAAACAATAGCTTCCTGGGTCCAATTGCTCATTCTGTCTCCCAGTGGCCTCCTCTCTCGCGCTCCTCTGATGGGCCACTGTAGTTCCGGTCTCTCCCTCCTGCATTTGTCCTCTCTCCTCTCCTCCCGCTGCTTGTCTTCCTGTTGCCGGTCTGGGCTAGCATGTTAGCTCGGGCCCCCGCTGGCTTGAATGAATACACATCCTCATATCTGCTATGGGGAAGGTGCCGGTTATAGACAACTGCATCCAGCCTTCTCACTATCAAAGGGTTATCAGGGTCCCTCAGGCACTTTGAGGGGCAGCTTTTAAAAAAGAGAGAGAATCGTGTGGATGGGGTCGTATATAGTACATATAGATTTACTTATTGTGCACATGAGCGAATATATATTATTAATGTTATATATTACATTATCTATATCAATATAAATATATGTATGTACTGTGTGTGTGTATATATATATATATATATATATAATAGTATATAATGAAAATAACATTGTTGATAATTGTATAATGTATTTAATATTTATAAATTATATATATATATATATATATATATATATATATATGTGTGTGTGTGTGTGTGTGTGTGTATGTGTATATATATATATATATATATATATATATATATATATATATATTTATATATTTTTTTATGATCAATAATATAATATTAAAATTACATGTTAAAAAAATGAATATGATTTATTAAAAGTAAATAAAATTCTTAATATATGACCAACAATAATACTAAGATATATATATATATATATGTATATGTGTTTGTGTGTGTGTGTGTGTATATATATATATATATATATTATTGTTATTGTTGGTCATATATTAAGAATTTTATTTCATTTTTATAAATAAATCATATTAATTTTAAAAATCATTTTAATATGTAATTTTAATATAATATTATTGATAGTAAAAAATGATCAAATAACAAATTTAATAGTTAATGTACTATAAATGTTAGTATTATTGATCATAATTGTATATATTTATTCTTATTAATTGCAACAAAAGATTAAATCATATTCATTTTAAAAATAATTTTTAGTATATTTTTGTATATTATATAATTTATTGTATAAATATAAATATATAGATGTAATATATAGATGATTAAAAATAGTAACAATACAGAAAGGTTTGTTTACATTCTGTAAACAAGGCACCATGCCATTAGTTGTGACAAATTATTGAAATAATAACTAAGCATTATAAATGTAAAGGCAGTGTGTTTAACAGCAGGCGGGCAAACTGACACTGTAGATGCCAGCTGAGTCTGTTCCCCAGCACTGTGTTAGCATGTCAAGGTGGACTGCCGTAATGAATTGCCATCCCCAAATTTTGCAAGTTAAAAAGTGAGAATGAGAGTAAACCTTTGTTTATGTCACCTATCAGCATGAAATATTTACCATTCTCTGGCTCCCGGCTCGCTGTCTCCCAGCAGCGTGATAAAAGCTAAGCATCCCGTCTTAACCCCTTCCTGTCCTGCCATCGCTGAACTTCAGAACGAGCAGGAAAAGACATCATAAAAAAAAAAAAAAACTCCCCTGTGACTCCAAGCCCGTTTCAGGTGCTTTCCCTTTCTCTCGTAGAAAACATTCCTCCGGGAACCGCGAGAGCATTTGACCAGGTGATGGTGGAGGCACTGTAAATATATTATTCCAGAATCTGTGTGCGTAAACAGGTTTTATGAATTTCTACATGTGTGGTTTACATGTGCTTTTCGCATGTTGATGTGTTTGTGTGGTTTTATGCTGATTTTTGAGACAAAAACGAAAGCCACATCTTATTTTTGTGTACGTATGTGCATGAAAACGCTTGAATAGGTGTGTGTGAATGATGGAGAAGCATCTGGCTTTTTATGCAATGAAGTCTGTCTGCGGCACATTTCTCTCGGTGGAGGTGTGGGTGTGGGTATAAAATGCCTGCGGTTGCCTTGCAGGACTGATGCTTCTGAAACCCACCATCTCTCTGCATTCCCTTTCAACACGAAAAAACATGTCCCCCAGCTAAGGTGCTCCTACACTGCTTTCACCATCACTATTTCAAGAGAAAACAAAACTGTGAGCTGCGCTCGCCCAGATACTAGAAGTTGTAAAGGTGCGTTCGCCGGCTTTTCTGAGGTAAATTGTAAGTGCGGCAGCTCGCTGCACCGTGGAGGCCGAAACCTTAAAGGGATAGTTCACCCAAAAATGAAAATTAGCCCATGATTTACTCACCCTGAAGTATGACATTCTTCTTTCCGACGAATACAATCGGAGTTATATTAAAAAAATGTCCTGGCTCTTCCAAGCTTTATAATGGGTATGTTTTTTTGGAAGTCCATCAAAGTGCATCCATCCATGATTAAAGTGCTTGACGCGGCTTTCCGGGGGCTTTAGCGACTAAAATAACTAGCTTCCGGCAGACGGCCATACGCAAGTCGACTTACCCCAAAAGAGTAACACTTGACGATGTATGATGTAGGAGTGGCGTAAGCTTTGACTCCTCGCGCGGTTCAAACAAACAGGGCTGGGCAACCACGTTCGTCATTACGTTGTGCGTCAAGTTCAAGTGTTATTCTTTCGCCATAAATCGAATTGTACGCTAAAGTTTTAAATATGGATATTTTTCTTACACAAACTCATGGCTTCACTTCAGAAGGCCTTTATTAACCCGTCATAGCCGTGTGGAGCACTTTAATCATGGATGGATGCGTTTTGATGGACTTCCAAAAAAAATATACCCATTGACTCCCATTATAAAGCTTGGAAGAGCCAGGGCATTTTTTAATACAACTCCGATTGTATTCGTCGGAAAGAAGAATGTCCTATACACCTAGGATGGCTTCACGGTGAGTAAATCATGGGCTAATTTTCATTTTTGGGTGAACTATCCCTTTAACTTTCTCTCTTTCGCCTCAGTGCCAGCTGTGTCGGAAATGTGCTTCCTGTAATACACACGGCCCCCTCGCGTGGATTTGCGCAAGGTATTCATCACATCACGCAGCCAACGACATGTTGGGATTAGAAAATGATGTTTTATTTGCATGCCGTGGTGGTTGTGTGTAGTATTATATGCTGCGTGAGCGGGAAGAACCGAGTTACCTTGTTTGAACTGCCAAGATCGCAAACAAATAATGCAAACACAAAGGAAACCGGTGAATTTCAAATCGGTTCTGACTTTGAAATCATCTCCAGTGGTTGCTGTTTTCTCTCTAATCAGAAACGTATTAGTTCCATCAGTGGCAGATAGGCTTTTGAAGTATATCTAACAACATAAATATCTAAATGTCGAGGCAGGAAGCTGGATGTGATTTCCATGCAGGTGAGAGCCGAGGGCTTCGCTAATTGGACGGCGTTCGACGTGGCCATTCCTCGCATATTTATGTGCATATTTACCATCAAACATTTATTTTACTTTAGATTTGCCTGACTAATAATTCATCTGTTTTTCATTCTGTATAGGACGTGTTTTTTCGGATTCTCTGTGTTGTCTGGTTCGGGGAAGGCGAACGAAAGAAAGCCTTTGGGCTTCTGGTTTAGAGTCCTGTCAGTATTTTTTTGTTCCTTAAAGGGTGTGAGTGTGTGCGTGTGTGTGTGTGTGGTGTGGCGGGGGGAGCGAGAGGGCTGCGCGATCATAAATATTAGAAGCTGCAGGGAGACAAAGGGGCTAAAATGGAAAGGCTTGGCTGGACGAGGGGACCTGGCCATGTCATGTACCTCAGTCATTTTTCTTCTGCGCTTAGAACTCAGTCAGGGGTTTAATTGGAATCCAGACTTCAAAGAAGCCCTCGCCCCCCCGTTCCACCCACCCCTCCTCTGGCTTTCTCTAGCCCGCGTCCACTCACTCCATCCACCGCTCGCTGCAGAATGGATGCAGGTATGGACACACTGCTTCTGCGCTTACGGTGGCTATAAAACAACAGTGCTTCCAATCTCATCGCAATGTTTTTTTTCTTTTTTTTCTCCAGATCTTATGCGCTGGTGCTGTCGTCAAAACCCCCAAAATTAGATCTCTGTAATATCTCATTTGTTGCTTATAGAGAGCAAAAAGATTAAACCGAGACCGGGTGGAGAATCTTGCTTAACCTTGTAAAGCATGACATAATAATCAGAAATATATATATATAATATTAAAAATGAAACAGATTATTGAATCTTTACTCAAAATAAATATTTTAAAAAAACTAAAAATATAGTTTGCATGTCTTTTTTTGTTGAGCATCATATCAGGCTTTTATGGCTCATATAGGATGATATAGGGAAATATGCACCTTAAGCTTTAAAGTTGTATTCAGACTGAGCAAAAATACGCAATTTGGAGCATTTGCTGATATTTATATGGCCGAAATGTAAATTAATCGTTATAAAAGTAGTACTTACATACGTAAAATGCGTATACATATCAATTGTCACTCTAAATCTCCCAATAGTGTGTCTTATAAGATGATATTTAAATGCTTAGTTTTATAGTCTTTATTATGGGGGGCAAAACATATAAAGCAATGCAATACAATGATGATTGTATTTTAACATGATTTTTTTTTTATACAAATGATGTATGAATAATCAAGAAAGCCTAAGTTGCTTCAGTCCAGTAAGTGTTCATCTCGAAATATTAACAATATAAATATTTTTACCTCATACAAATCAGTATAGAGCCCACATCAAAAAGACGTTTTTAGAATTATTCTAAAAGGCCTTTTATTTGCTAAAAATCAGATGACATGAAGTCAATTGGGTACAACAGCTATTTTTCAGCAAAGTTTTGATCATGCTGATAATTTAGTGGCCTCAGAAATGTGTGTATTAAATATGATACAGTAGGCTTTATAGAGAGAGATGCTGCAATCAAAACTCAGAGATCAAATTCTTTCAAGACCAAATTATCTAAGCTACATTACCCACATTTACTTTAGAACTTACTCTTAGTATAGATGGACAGATCAATCGACTTTTCTTCTGTAGAACACAAACACAAAAGAAGATATATTTGAAGAATGTTTAAACTGTGATGAAAGTCAGAGGGATCCAAAACAACATGGACCTAATTGATTTTCATTGTATGGCCAAAGAAAGACTTTTTCTTTTTTTTGAGTAAATAATGATATATTTTTATTTTTGAGTGAACTGTCCCTTTAAATCTCCCGAGCTGCGAAAGAGCACCCTCTGAGCAATAGCAGTTTCTTCTCTGCTTATACCGGTATTCAGCCATGTGCCAAATATTGTCATATATGTCTTGAGAGCCGCATATGATAAGTGAGAGAGGGCTGTTTGCTATCCGTCACCAAACATGTGCCTGAGCCAGAGTGATGTGAACTCCAACAGGCCACTGAGAGGAGCTGTGCGCCCCAAACACACGTCGTGTTTGTATTTATGCTCCCATCAAATCCCTCATAACTGATTAACATATGCTTGCTGTACTTCATTTGTTGAACACAACAACGAGATGTTTCAGATGTTTGTTTCATTTTCGGGTCGGGCAAAGTGAAAAGTAAAGGTTATTGGACGTCTCGGGGTGAGAAAAATTGTCTATACTGTAATTAATAGGTGGTTGATATACAGTAATATATGCTCTACTGTAATTAAACACTGTTCGTGCAGGCCTTGTAAGCGCTCCGGAGGAGACATTTTTGAAACCATACCTGATTTAATATGTTTCATAGATGTAATTATAGGTAGGAATAAGAGTACCTATTTTCAGACCTCTAACAAATCATTTCTTTTCCCCATTACAGATGGAAAAGGTGTTAATGACACCTTGTCTTTTGATTTTGCTGCATGAATTATGAAGCAGCTGTATTATTTGAAGTGCAGTAAAAGGTGAATTTCAATCTTCAGAGGACGAGAAATGTACGGACACCCCAATTTAGTCACTTTTCCACCGGAGCAAAAGTTTCATGTTGGAACAAAGTGAAAGTGTTGCAGCCGGGGACCGTTTTTTTGTGTGTTTTTTTTTTTTTTTCATGGGTAATGACAGGAATACTGTCTTCTTCTATCCTCTTCTATCCTTCTTCTGATACTTCTTCTATCCTCGCAGGAGCGGACGGGTGAAAAATAGCCGCTCTTCTTTTGAAGTGTTATGGATGTGGCTTTATGCTGATGTGTGTATCAGCATCTCTAACGTCACACATGTGGTGGAGTTTGGCCGTCAAACACTTGATCTACAGTACGTCTGCCTCTGATCTCGGTAGAACGTCCACGTGTAATACAACACAGATGTACTTTGCTCGTAATTGACACAAGTACTTTTTACAAGCATTCCGCTCTCGTTATAAAATATATATTTTTGTGTGATATGAAAATTCATTTTAGGGGGAAAATGGAGTTTTATGTCTGTCCATTATTAGAGTTGGACTGGCGTTAAAGAAACGGTTTACCTGACAATGAAAATAATTTACTAACACTCATGTCGATCCAAAACGATACAACATTTTTTTTTTCTTCCGTGGAACACAAAAGAAGATATTTTGAAGAATGTGCAAATACAATTAATGGAAATGGAAGCTGTAAGCTTCAAAAAGGATGCAAAAGTATTATATAATTCATGGTCCATTCGGTACCGTGAATTTTAAATAGTAGCTATATGAAGAATTATTATAAATGCCCGGGGTTTGTGATGTTTTTTTTTTTTTTTTTTTGTAAGGTTTTGCTGTTTTCTGTTTTAAAAAAATGTGTATGTTTGTGAGGTTGAAGCTACTTAAATTGCCCTGTAAAGGGACAAATAAAGATTTTACTACTACTACTAAATTAGTCTAAAACAAATTGTGCCTATATTCCAAAACTTCTGCAGCCATACAATATATTTAATGTAGGATAGATGTTCAATGAATAACTTAATTTTCATTAAATTTAAAGATGAAAAATATGCTTTTACGAATAGTACCTTTCATGCAGTGTGTAATATGGCTGTTTGTGAATGTAAAAGGTCTGCAAAGTTTTAAAAATCAAAGTGCACAACATATAAAGTTATTGTCTCCTAAAAGAAAGAAGTGATTCTGTACTGCAGAAACTAGAGGTCAGCAATTCCAGTCTCACTTCCTGTTATGATGTAACAAATTAGCATAATGCCAGCCTATGGTCTTCACTGGCTGCCTGGAAACAACGTCTTCTTTGACCCCCAAACACTAGAAGAATGCAAGAGTTTGATTCGTGTTGTCAACATGTCGAGTAGACGCCGTTTTCTGCGCTTCGAATCCACTTTAGACGCACTTCAAAAGCATGAGGACTCGCGCTGGAATTGATTCAGAAAAATGTACGCCATTGTTCGTACTGTGTATCAAGCACTGAGGAAGATCCAGAGCTGAAATTCAGTTATGGTAATAGGCGTTTCCTTTCCGACACACATTGTAAAGGTTTACCAATAACAGCAGACTGGGCCATCTGACCAATCAGAGCAGAGTCGGCTCTCAGAAAGGAGGAGTTTTGAGTGACGGAATTCTTTATCGAACCGTTTCAGACACTGAGAAAAGAGGTGATGCTGCAGTGTGTATATTATGAGAAAATTCAAGTGTTTTTTTTTTTTTTTTTTTAAACCTTGGATGCATGTAAGCCTATTGTAGGATACCTCTAACACAAAAATATTTATTTATTTATTTAACACAGTTGTTTAGAGGCAGGATTATTATAGTTAACTGAAACTAAAACCATTCAAAATAGTTTTTCTTGCTTGAAATAAAGTAAAAGTTAACTGAAAAAAAAAATATATATATATATATTTCAAAAACTAATAATTAAAAAAAAATATATATATATACATTAATAAAAACTATATAAATAAATAAATATATATATATATATATATATATAATTATGAACAAACACTGAACATAATGACTAAAACTTTAAACTTAAAATGGTGAAAAAATAAAAACTAGGGCTGTCAAACGATTAATCGCGATTAATCGCATCCAAAATAAAAGTTTGTGTTTACATAATATACAGGTCCTTCTCAAAAAATTAGCATATTGTGATAAAGTTCATTATTTTCCATAATGTAATGATAAAAATTAAACTTTCATATATTTTAGATTCATTGCACACCAACTGAAATATTTCAGGTCTTTTATTGTTTTAATACTGATGATTTTGGCATACAGCTCATGAAAACCCAAAATTCCTGTCTCAAAAAATTAGCATATCATGAAAAGGGTCTCTAAACGAGCTATTAACCTAATCATCTGAATCAACTAATTAACTCTAAACACCTGCAAAAGATTCCTGAGGCTTTTAAAAACTCCCAGCCTGTTTCATTACTCAAAACCCCAATCATGGGTAAGACTGCCGACCTGACTGCTGTCCAGAAGGCCATCATTGACACCCTCAAGCAAGAGGGTAAGACAGAAAGAAATTTCTGAACAAATAGGCTGTTCCCAGAGTGCTGTATCAAGGCACCTCAGTGGGAAGTCTGTGGGAAGGAAAAAGTGTGGCAAAAAACGCTGCACAACGAGAAGGTGACCGGACCCTGAGGAAGATTGTGGAGAAGGACCGATTCCAGACCTTGGGGGACCTGCGGAAGCAGTGGACTGAGTCTGGAGTAGAAACATCCAGAGCCACCATGCACAGGCATGTGCAGGAAATGGGCTACAGGTGCTGCATTCCCCAGGTCAAGCCACTTTTGAACCAGAAACAGCGGCAGAAGCGCCTGACCTTTGCATGTCATTCAGAAATCAAGGTGTTAGAGTCGGAAGACCGGGGAGAAGGAAATGCCAAAATGCCTGAAGTCCAGTGTCAAGTACCCACAGTCAGTGATGGTCTGGGGTGCCATGTCAGCTGCTGGTGTTGGTGCACTGTGTTTTATCAAGGGCAGGGTCAATGCAGCTAGCTATCTGGAGATTTTGGAGCACTTCATGCTTCCATCTGCTGAAAAGCTTTATGGAGATGAAGATTTCATTTTTCAGCACGACCTGGCACCTGCTCACAGTGCCAAAACCACTGGTAAATGGTTTACTGACCATGGTATTACTGTGCTCAATTGGCCTGCTAACCCTCCTGACCTGAACCCCATAGAGAATCTGTGGGATATTGTGAAGAGAAAGTTGAGAGACGCAAGACCCAACACTCTGGATGAGCTTAAGGCCGCTATCGGAGCATCCTGGGCCTCCATAACACCTCAGCAGTGCCACAGGCTGATTGCCTCCATGCCACGCCGCATTGAAGCAGTCATTTCTGCAAAAGGATTCCCGACCAAGTATTGACTATTGAGTGCATAACTGAACATAATTATTTGAAGGTTGACTTTTTTGTTGTTGTATTAAAAACACTTCTTTTATTGGTCGGATGAAATATGCTAATTTTTTGAGACAGGAATTTTGGGTTTTCATGAGCTGTATGCCAAAATCATCAGTATTAAAACAATAAAAGACCTGAAATATTTCAGTTGGTGTGCAATGAATCTAAAATATATGAAAGTTTAATTTTTATCATTACATTATGGAAAATAATTAACTTTATCACAATA